>NC_056726.1:1930028368-1930055441 GCF_019279795.1 Protopterus annectens
AAAAAAAAAAGCAAGCGGAGAATGGCGTATGGTCCAGGATTTGTAAGCTGTAAATGACGCAGTAATATCAAGGGCACCTACAGTGCCAGATCCACATACCCTATTAAATGATTTGAAGCCTCAACACAAATATTTTCCTGTGGTAGATATTAGCAATGCATTATTTGCAACACCAATACACACTGACAGCCAGTATTGGTTTGCATTTACATTTCAGGGGAAGCAGTATACATATACACGACTACCACAGGGATATTGTGAAAGTCCAACAATATTCTCACAAGAGATGGCAAGTAACTTGGCGGGGTTTACCCCACCGAAAGGTGGTCAGATTTTACTTTATGTTGATAATATCCTGCTGGCAGCCCCTACCCAGCAAGATTGTAAGGAAGACACTATAACATTATTGAAATTCTTAGTCATTAAAGGACACAAAGTAAGCAAAAACAAATTGCAGCTTTGGAAAAAACAAGTTAAATACCTTGGATAGGTAATATCCAAAAAGGGTAGGACATTAGATAAAGACAGGAAAATAGCAATCTTACAAGCACCAAAACCCACAACCAAGAAGGAAATGATGTCCTTTCTTGGTACGACTAATTTTTGTCGGAGCTGGATCCCAAATTATGCTTTGGAATCTGCACTGTTGAACAACCTGATCTTTCAGAAGCCTATGGCTGCACAGAATTTGATATAATGGACACCAGAAGCAGAATTAGTTTTCTGTAAACTGAAACAATTGATAGCATCCTCATTAGTCTTAGGATTACCAAACTATCATAAATGTTTTTTCCAAACTGTAGATTGTAAGCAAGGTTATATGACGTCAGTGTTGACATAACAGCATGGGGACAAGCAACGCCCCATTGCTTACTATTCATCGCAACTGGACTCAGTGGTGCGGTCTTTGCCCCACTGTGTACAAGCAGTAGTTGCTGCCGCAATGGTAATGCAGGCTTCGGCCTCAGTAGTATTATCTACTGGTAAACCAATTAATCATGCACAGTTTATTTTAGATTTGTTAAAATCAATTCAGTTACCTCAAAAAGTAGCTATTTGTAAATGCATAGCTCATACCAAGCAACAAGATAGGATTTCAAAAGGTAATGCTAGAGCTGACACAGCTGCAAAGCAAGCAGCCTCAGAAGCATTTCTTTTGAACGAGGAATTACAACCTTCTGAGATTTTAAACTAAGAAATGTTAAAACAATGCAGACAATTACTACACGAGCTGAGAAACAAAAGTGGGAAAGGCGAGGAGCACTCCTCAAGGAAGGACTGTACATCTCCAAAGAGGGAAAACCAATATTGCCATCTAATTTATTTAAATATGCAGCTTTGTTGAGCCATGGGCAATGCCATGTCTCAACAGGGGGGATGGTACAGTTAGTCAACCAGGTATTCACTACATATTGATTTAAAAATTATACTAAAACATCTTTTTGCAGTTTTCTGTTTCAGGTAAAGAGTCGAATCAACCGTTGGAAGTGACAGTAGTCCCAGAAAACTGAATCTGGGTAAAGACTGCAAAACGTAAACATTGGAGTTCGCCAAAGTGGGAGGGACCATACCAGGTCCTCTTGTCGACACCCACGGCAGTCAAGATTGATGAAAAATCCTCTTGGATCCATTTGATACACTGTAAACTTTGCAAAAACTTTGAGCTAGATAAAAATCTTGCTGTTCCACTAAAAGACTAAACATGACAAAATCTAGAGTAAACAGGAATGCAGAACAACCCCAGAAGTACTGCATGGTTATCCTGTTGATTGTACTGATGACAATAATCTTTTTGCTGTGGCCTATCCATTTTTCGGCCACATCAGCTGAACTGAATAAATGTGATGAGTCACCCATAGACTGGCACCTGAACTTTATCAGGTGATTACACATGTGTATGCTGAGACTTTTAATGTTTCAAATTGCTGGATTCGTACAGCCATACCAACAGCATACGGGGGGTTATTAATGACTGCGGTCCCCCTAGGGGTCAATGAGACCTGGGAAAACTTGGTTTATGAGACTGTACATTATAAATGTTATACCAAAGCAAACAAAATGGGTACAGTTTGTAATTCAAATTATGACTCATTTCTTGAGTCCATGCAAAAGACTGTTAGGGATATACATCATAATCCTATTCTTTTTAAGCAACTGTCTATAATAGATAGGAAAATGTTTCATGCAGGGCAGCCATATCTCAGTAAAGTAACTACTAAGGTAGAGGATTGTTATTTTGTGTGTAATAAGAAAGCATATAAATGGTTACCTGAGAATTGGTCCAGCAGTTGTTTTTTGGGGTACCTGGTTCCGGCCATGCGACACACTGCAGTTTTGCCTCAGGGAAATATTCGAAACACCCGAGATGTAGCCAAGAAACCTGTCAGAAAGCCTGAGAATCCAGTGGGATGAATTGAGGCGGGCTGGAAGGACCATCATACCATGGGTACCAAGCTGAAGCACATGGACTTGAGTGATGCTGTCATATCGTGGGCAGGCATATTACCAGCATATGTAGCGGCAAAATAGATTTGGGAGCTGCAAAAACTGTCCAAACTTCTCGAAGTAATGAGTAATGCAACTTTTTCTGCTCTTGAATTGATAACTGATGAACTGAATGCTATGAGAACTGTAGTACTCCAAAATCGTATGGCTCTTGACTTCACCCGAGCAGCGAGAGGAGGTGCGCTTTAATCAAAAAAGAATGTTACCAGCACGAGATTAATGACCACCTTGAGATGATACAGCAAGTGTCAACTATGACCAAACCAGGCCCCAACCCACTGACGGACTTTTTCCAGAATCTGTTTGGGGGGGTGGGGTACCTTCATAATGAACATATTAATAGCTGTCTGTGTGGGAATACTCCTGTTGGGAGTGTGTGCACGTTGTGGCATACCCTGCATGAAAAAACTGATTAAAGAATTGATAGACATGTCAGTATCTGAAACCTTGTATCAAAACACTGAAGTTGATAAATTGCTGGAAAATGAAATGCTTTCAGAAGTTTAAACTATATGACTTACATAACCTAAATCCCACGTGGAAGAGGTTGGGGGAAGAAATTAACTGTTTATGCTTTTGAAGAGAATAAAAGTGTTAATAGGGGGGAAATGTGAGAGAAATATGTATTCACATATATAGTAAAAAGCATTCATATATGTATTAGCATTATGCTTGCTGCATTAGGAGCCTAAAAGGGTTAACACATTTATTCTGCTACAGGCTTGAAAATAATTGCATGTACTTTCTGACTTTGCTTCTTGTCAGCTCAGTGAATGACCTTGTTCGTACACTGAGAAACAGATGATTTTGCTAACGTTAGGAAAAGGAACAATACAGTATTCTGAAATGTTACTAGACTTAAGCAAATAACCTTGTTCATACTGCAGCTGTACATAAGATTATAGGCTGAAATCAGAATATGCTTTATGCTCAAAGCAGGAAAGAATCACTAATTGCAACACTGAAATATGAGTGAATTGTTACAGACCGGCAGTTAGCAAGGCCACGTTGATATCTTAGGAAATTTTCACATGGGAAGTTTATACTTGCTATATCAGCAGAAAAACTTAGTAAACACCTGTCTTAGAACAATGCTAAGAGTTGTATTTTATTACATCAGCTTAGAGGGCAATGGCTTACAAAACAGTATAATAATGAAGTATTTCCTGTATAATGTCAGACAAACTTCTGAACTACATTTTTGTCTCCTTGTACAAGAATAAAGGAACCTTAACTGAACCTTGGCTGCATTGATGTTTGATTTTTCCTTTGACAAAAAGGTTAGGTCTGAAAGATATAATCTAAACAAATAAGGGCCTAGGACAGAGTCCTGTGAGACACCCTGACTGTAACCAAGGATGTTGCCTGTCCAGTTGCTGTATGATACTTGCCATGTCCTATTTGTAAGTCATGCAGCTATCCATCTTATCAAGACTACATTAATACCTAGTTGTACTAATTTATTGATCATTGTTATGTGTATGACTCTGTCAAATGCTGACGTTAAATCTATATAAATTACATCAGAGCACAATTTTTCATTCATAGCTGTTATTATATTGTCATAAGACATCATGTTACAGGTGGTAATAGATTTGTCTTCAGCATACGCATTCTGATATATGGTTTCAAGTCCTAACCTATCCAGTTCTGACAATAACTTATCCAATATTCTCTTCTTCATTATTTTTACACAACATGAAAATAGACTTAAGGGTCTATATGACTCTGAGTTTGTCCTACTTGCCTTTCCCTTAAAAACAGGTCTAATAAGTGCATGTCTGCAGTCTTGAGGAATCTCCCCATATTTATATGACCTAGTGAATAATAGATATAATGGTACTGTAAGTTCTTGCTGAAGTGTTCTCAGGTCATTGTTACTAATTCCATCTTCTCCCTGTGCTTTGTTTGGATACAATTTGTGCAGTTCTTTTTCAATATAATCGAATTTGGTTTCGGTATCTGGGGTTACCTGGATGTCACTAGGAAAACTTACTACTCCTTTTGTGGAGCCAAACTGTTTTGCATAAGATTTTGTAAATATATCTATAATCTGTTGTGTCTGAGAATAATTTTTAGAATCTGCACACAGTTTATCAATCTGTGTGTTTTTACTCCTTTCACATCTTATGTATCTAAGAAAAGATTTCCTGTTATGCTCAATATCTGTATATAAATTTTCTTCAAATCTTTCTTGATCTTGTCTCACACTTCTGTTTGCCTGGCTTGTTTATTTCAGTTTTCAAAGTTGTAGTTCGACCTCTCTTCCATTTCTTATATTTTTGTCTCTCACCTTCATCAGATATCTTGTTCTTATGGAAATATATCCGCCTGATGTTGTATGCCTCGATCCTGATGTTAAACATTTTTTTTTATTTTTTTGCACTCAAACAATTTCTCCTTCAAAACTGTCTACATTCCATCTGCAGTTTTTCCACTGAACACCTCACTCCATTTAGTTTTACATAGTGACTGTTTTACTTCCATATAATCTGTAATTAACTTTCTGTGCATTGGCTAAGATTTCAGTTTGGCAGAATTATCTATCAACAAATTAACCTTTATAACCACATTATCACTGCATATCAATGATGGTAAAACTTGACTTTAAGTTACAGTAATTTCTTTGGGAACACAAACAATGTCTAGCATATTCCATCCCCTGGTAGTTTTTTTTTTTTTTTTTACAATCTGAAGCAATTGTTCATGAATATACCCTGTGAATAATTTCCTTACAAACATTGTAGAATCAATATTATTCCAGTCTGTTTCTAGTAAATTTAAGTCCCCAGCTAATATTATTCTTCCCTCCTGTGTTTCTTGCAAGAAATGTGTGAATTTCTCTAGGTCATCTGCACTTGAGTTTGGTGGTCTATACACTCCAACAATTGTTATATGTTCCAGGGTTATCTTTATTGTCACACTTACACAGTCTATACTGTTGGTGTTATCACTGAACATGTAATAATTACAAGTCTCATAGTTATCTTTAATCACTATCATAACACCTCCACCTGTTTTTTTTATATTAGAATGTCTATTACAGTAAACACATTTATACACTGACAGAACTGGTTTCCAGTCAATGTTCTTTAACCATGTTTCACAAACAATAACAACATTGATCTTGTGGGAATGTAACAAATTTTTGAATAAAAGAACTTTATTATTAATGCACCTACCATTAACAACCATCAGGGAGGCATAAAATGTTGCTATCTGTGAGCTGTTAAATTTTCGCCCTGGCAAAAATCCTGCCTACTGTTTGTCAAATATTGCAAAATATCTGCTGCAAAAATTCTCCTCCCTGGCCTATACAAATGCATACCATCCTGTCTGAACACATGTGTGCCCCAAGCAAGGCTTGGATGCTCTACACCAGGGGTGTCCAACCTTTTCAGTTGCAAGGGCCACATTGAGTCAACAGAAATGGTCTGGGGGCAAACGGCAAGTGAGGACCAAAAAAAAAAAAAAAAAAAAAAAAAACAAGACACACCAGGTTTATGCAGACTAATGTGGCTGTATTGTAGGTGAATTTGCAAAATAAATAAATAAATTACTAAATGCATAATATCTCATTCTAATTATTTAAAAAAACAGTTAAATCTAACATCTTAGTTTATTTGTAAAAAAAATTAACAGGTACAAACCTTGGGTCTAATCCCCTCTAATAGTGCAATAATTTACTACAGGAAAGTCTTAATTGCACATGGCAACTGAAATCAAACATCTATTTCATAAATAGTAGCTGAGTAACTTAATATTTATCAGACTGAACAAGGAGAAGGTCACTGTAAGCTGCCTGTCAGGTGCCAGGATCTGCCACATAATGCAAGCACTCAGGTCACTCCTAAGCAAGTACAAATATGACTCCATCATTGTCCATGCAACAAAGTTAGAACATGTCCTCCTTCTGTGAAAAAAAGAGAAAGCCTTTTGGGACAGGGGATGTGTTATATATTATTAGCAGTTTTGTTTCATTTCTACTCCATGTTTTCCTTTCTCACAGAATTATTAAAATAGTATGAGCAAAATTTATGTGATGTTTCAAATGTGAAAGTAATTTTTTGTTTATTAAAGATTAAAATGCAACAGTTACATAAAATATAGAAAATAATTTTGTCCTAAAATCTCAGGACATTTGCCATTTTTACAACTGTTTTGCAGGACACAACTGCCCAATGCAGGACTGTCCCTAGCAAAGTGGGACAGGTAGTAACCTTAGTCCAGATTTCTTGATCTAGAAGAATGACTGCAACTACACTATTAAACTCCTAACCACCAGCTAAACTCCTAATCATCAGCTACCACCTATAATGTAATACTGCATTCAAAAGTGCACACACAATACTTTTATTTCTTGTAACAAATTCCTGACTGAAAAAGGGGCACCTTTATGGCACTCCACCATCCTTTAAATAAGCAAAGGAAGGCGTCTGGGGGTAAAGCCCATAGCGAAGGGAGAAAAAAAAATTAAAAAAAGACATAAGCACCACATACATGTAACACCAGAATGTAATCCGAACTCAAACTGCTTCCAGTTTGTAACTGTTTCTTTAAAAACAGTGTAGTAGCACATGGATCCAGTCTATTTAGAGGAGGTCTTGCGCATGCTCAGTAAATTTGGGCGTGTCAAATTAAACCGAGTCCAACTGTCTGTCAATGGGCAGGAGGGACAAAGAAGAACAGAAAAGGCAAATAAACTGAAATATAAGCAGACGCCCGTCCTTCAAGATAAAGGGCACCAGGTCCCTCAAATAAGACAAACATTAAAAGAAATAGCGCCTCAAGTATTCCTACTCTTAGTTTGAAAACTTCACAATGAAACTGCAACAATTACAAATAAAAAAAGAGCACATTACAAATAAAAAAGACAACTCATATTAATAAAGTATACTAAAGACAAACTATATGCCTTTACTCAAAATATCACTTCCTATGAAACAGCAGACACTCACAACATATCGGCCCGAGTGTCAGACAAACCTAGAGACAAAAGCAGCTGAATGAAACTTTCCTTTTCGTGAAGGAACGCCACTCTGCCAGCTATCACCAGTCATTTTATAACATCATTAAACCGTTTCAAACAGCGAGCGGCGACAACCAACTCGAGATATTTAGTGAATATTTATATTTATATTTAGCTGTCTTTACCTGCCAACTGTCTTCGCAATAATAAGGCTGACTGAGACTCCGTCATGGCTTACAGCTGACTATCAAGGCGAATGGAAATGTAGTCTTCCTCTAGTGAAAACAGAGTTTATTAAACTAAGACTGGCACAGAAATCAAACACAAGATCTACCTCTGTTCCTCTGAAGAGTTTTTCAGTACTCTCCTTCCCTCTCCGCACCTGAGCAGTTAAACTCCAGAAACAGCTAGAGTCGTAATTGTAGCACAAATAAACTGTTTTACATGGTTTCACCAGTTCCTCTTTACTAAAGTTTAAACTTTAAGCTTTACTTACCTTTTGCTATGTTGTAGTGTAGTCGGTGTGTACTCCGAAAGAAAATATAATTAAATCCTCTCTCCACGAGCCTCGCTCCTTCCTTCAGCTTTAAAAAACGACCGAACGGTGTTTTCGCGCATGCGCATGAAAAAAGCATGAAAAAAAGAAAGTTTGTGCATGCGCATAACAGCAAAAGTACGCGGACGTGTAAACACACGGAAAAAAAGTTAAATTAAAATTAAATTTACATTTAAGGGTCGCGGGCCGCATGGAAGAGCTCTGAAGGCCGCATGCGGCCCGTGGGCCGCGGGTTGGACACTCCTGCTCTACACATTTCAATTTTTTTTAAACAGGGCATTTTTTCCATGTAGGTATTTTACCCCAAAAATCTTTTTGTTCACAATGACCTGACTATCCTTCCTATAGGTGATTTGTGAAAAATGCACCCTAACACCAATACAAACAATACTATCTAAGAGGGCTGTCAGTTCCCTACTAACAGTCAGAGAATCCTTGTGTGTGACATCATTTGCACCAACGTGAATAAAAACGGAGCCATACTTCTTTACATTAAGGCAGTCCAAGGCTTTGTATAACAGTGTTTTAGGAGTCACGATTTAATAAATAACTGTAACATCAACATTGCATATTAGATACAGATACAGATATATATATATATATATATATATATATATATATATATATATATATATATATATATATATATACACATATATATATATATATATATATATATATATATATATATATATATATATATGGATTCACTTCATAACACTGAAAACTAAAAACACTGAAAATGAGAAAACTTCATAATAGAAGACCAAAACACTGAAACTTCAAAACACTGAAAACTCAAAACACTGAAACTCAAAACACTGAAAACACATATCATACATATACTGAGTTTAAACAACATAAATCATAGCACTTTCCACCAAGTGTAAGCAGGGGGATGAGCCCCCCCTGCACCGCCCATGTGAGGGGCTGCACCCCCACACCCCCTGCTACTTAAATATATCAATTCCAAGATTGCACTTAGTGTATAACACTAGGTGGAAAGTGCTATGATTTATGCTGTTTAAACTCAGTATATGTATGATATGTTTTTTCAGTGTTTTGAGTTTTCAAGATTTTGAAGTTTCACTGTTTTGGTTTCAGTGATTTGTGTTTCAGTGTTTTGAGCTTTCAGTGTTATAAAGTGAACCCAACTATATATATATATATATATATATATATATATATATATATATATATATAGATATATATATATATATATATATGTATATATATACATATATATATATATATATATATATATATATATATATGTATATATATATATATATATATATATATATATATACATATATATATAAGTCTAGGTCTATTGAATGAATTCAAAATACATAACACACTTTAACGAAAGAGCACTTTCATTAAAGTCCATCCAAAAACAAAAAACAGCAAATCTTCTTTTATGCGGAAAGCCCCTGCACTTTTAGGGGGCTGTGCCCCCACACCCCCTTTTATATTCTCACTCCGAGGTGCACTACAGTGGGGAAAATGGAATTCTCCTTAAACACCGTGGTGCGACTGGCTTTTCAACATACATAACTGAAAGTGCTGCTTTGGTGAACAGCACTTTCAGTTATGTATGTTTGGTGTTCTTGACAGAAAGTGATATATATATATATATATATATATATATATATATACATATATATATATATATATATACATATATATATATATATATATATATATATATATATACATATATATATATATATATATATATCTATATATATATATATATATATATATATATATATATATATATATATATATGGGTCTACTTGATATGGTCAACATTTCACAATGTCGAAATTCATATCGCCCAGACCATATGATCGACATTTGAAATGTCGACCATACAAGTAGAACATAAAAACAGAAACTTACCTTAATGCTTCCACCAAGGGTGCTTCACCCTCCTGCACCCCCACACCCCCCATAACTTAACTATACCAAATCCGAGATCACACTACAGCGGAAATCTTTTCATTCCACACTGTAGGGAGATGCCAGTACCCCATGGTCGACATTTGAAATGTCGATCATATGGTCTTGCCAAATTAATGTCAACATTGTGAAATGTCGACCATTCGAAGGTGACCTATATAAATATATGTATATATATATATATATATATATATATATATATATACAGATCCATAGGTTTCTGTAGGTAGACCACAGAGTGCAAGGAATTATCAGTAAAAATTGCAGATGATCTGTAAATCCTCCTCCATATACTGTTATCATTTGAATTGGAAGTCTGTCTATACAACTGAATATATGACTGAACTAAACAATTAGGAAGAGCAACATCTGTATGCACATATTTTAAGAAAACATCTCTCTATGAAATTATGACCACTTCTGTAAAGCTTAACATAGGGATTAAATATTAAGCATGTGTATATATAAATATATATATATATATATATATATATATATATATATATATATATATATATATATATACATATGGGATTATATATGTATATATGCGTGTGTGTTTATATATATATATATGTACATATATATATATATATATATATATATATATATATATATAAGGGATTAAGCATGTACCTTTAGATATGATTAACTTTAACAGATGTACTAATTACCACTAAGGAAATTCTACCAGTGCACCTTGTGTGTACACAGCTTTAAATATCATTTGTGCTATACGTAATTAATGAGGTTAATTAAAATTCAAGTTTGTGAAACCCATTCGTTTGCATTCACATAAATGCTGTTCTGCACCAAAAATGCAGGTGTCCCGTGTAAACACCTAGTAGGTCTAGATCAATAGTACCATGTGTGTATTATCTTCCAGTTATCTAAAACATGACATCAGTGCCACTTTCAAATATTGGTTTTAATACATTTACTAATCAGATCATTGCTAACTGTGAACTGAGTAGTACCTCACTGAGCATTTCTCTGTGTTTCTGTTTTTCAGATTTAAATGACTTACAAATTGAGATGGTGACTTCAAGAAGGCTGCAACGTGTCTATGTGCCCAACTGGACCGAGACGGAGACAACTCAGATGTTGGTGGTCTATGCTGGACTGGAGCAGAGGATGAAAGCCAGGCCCAATTATGATCAATGTGTGGAAACGGATTGTGAAAGAGCACCAACAAAAGATGGGGTTCTTCACTCTGGAGTACAGGTCCATCACTGCTATAATGGTCTACATCAGAGGGAAGCAGACAAGCATCAAAGCAGGGTTGATAAGGTGCAGAGGCAGCCTGTAGATCCCTACATGGATTACCAATATTCTACATATTCCTTAGTATTGCTACAGACTTTTCAGATATTTATTTGAAATATATCTATCATATACATTTTGTTATAAACACGTTTAAGCTGCTGTGTGAATTTGCTCATAGGGATAATTCATTTGACTTTGTACTCACTGTCCTCCTATGATTTTGATACCCATGTTGTTATTTTATCTAACATTTAATTTATGACAGTAACTATGACCTTTGAGGTTGTACATATGTCTCACAATATTTAAATACATATTTTCAGATAGCCACTGTTATCGCAAATCACTGACACCTTCAGCACCTAGGCAGTGGAAGACTGAACATTTAGTAGTTTTTCTGTTATCGTCCCAATATTTGACCCATAAATATATCATATAGCTGTTTTTATAACCATGTTTTAGCTGTTGTGGGAATTAGCTTGTGTGGATAATTCAGTGGACTAATTATTGTCATCTTGACTGTGGGTTTGATTTCCATTTTATCTTATTGAATCATTAATTAATAGCCATAACTATGTCCATTGAAGATGATCATATGTTTTACTACATCTAACTACATAATTTCACATAGCCACTGCCCTTGTGCATCACTAATGCCTATAGCACCTAGCCCACAGATGACTGGGTATTTTGTAGTTTTCCATTATAGTCTCACTCTTTCACCTGTTGGACTGATACAAGGTGGAAGACATACAAGTATATAACTTACTTACATCATTCTTCCTACACGAGTACATAAACACATTTAATTAATGTACAAATTAATTTTGGTAACATTGGTTCAACATATTTGGTTATGTATGTGTTGATAGCTGTTATGTCCTCACTATTAGAAGTGTAAATGTATGCATTTTCCATGTTACACTGTTTGTCACAGGATTTCTAATAAACAGCTGCAGTAGCTGTTGTCAACAATGACAGTCTATTAAAATGTAACTTGGCCTGTAACATAATTGGCCAGTATGTCTACATTTTGGTGTGTTGTGGGTTCAAGACCACATAGGCAAACATGTTACCTGGGTTGACTTCATCCATAGCATTTTTTCAAGAATCGTATTAAAATAGGTGTTTTATGTTGTGCATGGTAATGAAACACTGATCTAGGTTTTCTAGGAATAATACCATAATCTGTAATCGCCTAACAACCTCAGTTGTTGAACAATGGTGTTTAAAGAGCAGTACCTGTTTGCTTATAAGTAGCATGTACTGAGTATTAACACAGATTGTAAGAACACAGGCCAGCTTGTTGACATTTTGTGTATGCTGTGTGTTCAAGTCTTGAAAGCTATAAGCTCTGTGGTGCATGCGATAACTGCGTAACACTATAGAAATTGGAAACATATATCTTAAATGTTATGCTGATGTCATATGCCCACAGCATTCTTTTTGCAAAGCATTTTACACTTATTGGTATTAATTTATAATTTGAGAGTTCTTCTAAATAACTCAGCTATTTGTCAAATTATTACTGATGTATCTGTAATCTGTAACATTCCATTAACATCAGCTATTTAACAGTGGTGCCAGTGCATCTTGATAAATCCTGTTATATGTCTGAGGAATTTAGTAGGTTAATATTTTATTCTGTTTAAAATGCTGCAAAGCACTGCTTTGTCATGAAATACTGAAGTGCAATTTACAACAGACTAAAACTATACTCTTGAGGGACTGTGATGGGCCCACTAACAGTTGCAATGAAGGGCAGGGAAGATGTATATCTTTAACTATTGATGCTCAATGTCAAGGAATAATGGTCCTCAGACATACCTTTCTGTGTCCATAATGTACAGCAACATGTATGGTTCTGTTCACACAAGATGGATGCTATAAGACACTCTCACACTGTATGAGGAATGGATTATCTCAATTACTGTTAATTTCTCCAAACACAGTGCTGACATGGATGGAATGTGAAAACAGTTTATCTACATAAGCAGCACATGTTTACAGTTTGTAGTCCTAAGCCACAATCGTTATTAGTAGAACATCCCCCATCAAGATGATGACATAATATTAACTCTTTTTAATGCTTGGAAAACATACTTTGGTAAATAAGATGTGTTAGGAAGGCAGGTAGGTTTCAAGTTTAGGGTTTGGTTGTTAATTGCATCTGCAGGTTTGCATCTCCTGTACTCCAATCTGTACTCAAAGATGTTAACACCTAAATGTCACAATGTCATCTGAGTATTGTGCTAAAGTAAGGTTATTCAGAATAACAGTCAGCAAATATTTTGTGAAATATTTATCTTTGTCTTTTAATTGATCATTTTTTAATATTTTCTTTTTTTATTCCAGATAATGATGACTGCAGTTGAATAGAGCGATGTGCATTGAGCAGATTCACAATCTTGAAGAGCCGCGGAGAGCGAGAGATAGGGATGTTGCATGTCTCATGTATATTATGGAATGAGATGCATATTTCAGTGTTTTCAGGCCTGCATTTTTAAAAAGTACATGTTTATTGATTAGAATCCAGGAATGCACATCATGCATCAGTAAGGTAAGTGAATGTTAGCTGCCATTACAACTGTGTATACAAGTTACAGTGTTGCTGTATTTTATAGCTTTGATCCATTTTGTCACTACACATTTTTTTATAAATACACCCACAACATAAATAACAGTTTGTTGTGTGTGTATGGCACACAGGTTAAAAGGTGAATTGTTTACATAGAAGTGTAAGTGCTGTGACTATTACTTATCATGCATGGTTTGGCACTCTTGTATGTCTGGCTGTGTTTTGTGATGTTTAAACTGTTTGCATGGGAGTCTGTGGTGCTACTGTTAGTGCAGCTATGCTAATTACACTTGTGTATGCATCTAAGCATACAGAATTGACCAGGAAAGAATAGTGTTGTCCTTTTTAGGACTATGACATAGCGGGACATGAGTAACTCTGTCCATAATAGCGTGTCTCAGTCCCTGTGTAAATTGTTATCCTAACAATATTGTTTTGTGCTCTGATTTTCATGGGTTTGTTCAGCATAATAGACATTGCTTTCTTTTCTGTTGTGTTTTGAAATTAATCTTTACAGAGCATGGTACCCATGGACATTCACCAATCTGAAGATGATGATGTGCATGTGCAAGGCTGATGCCTGAATCATCCAAAGAAGATGGTGATGATGATGATGCTGAAGAGCCTGGACCTGCCACTTCTCAAGCCATTCTACCTACACCCTGGAGGAGATGCCCCTGTGGCCATGACAGAGATGGAGGCAGAGATTATGGAGGTCATTACTGATGTGTTCCAAATGCATATGAGAGATATGATGGGAACCTTCTTTTAAGAGATGACATAGTCTATGCGTGATTTATTCAGGATGATAGCTCATGAGATAATTCAGGAGTCTGACCCACATTACCCTGGTCCCTCCAGTGGATAGGTATTATCTATGTGCTTCAGTTGTGTTCTCCTGCCAATATGGTGATTGACATTTAATTGACTGGCCTGTATATGCACTCTTCTGCATGCATAACATGTATCTATGTCATACTTATGTCTTATTACAGTGTGACATTTACTGTGGTTTTCATGTGTGCATGTCACACATTAACACATTACATAGTGTCCACACACATTCAAATGCCTGTGCATTGTGGCAGTTAACCTGTTTATAGTGCTGTGACAGGCAGCCTGTAAACATTTGTATTACTGGGACGACTGACAGACAACATATGTTGTCCATAGCTCAAGAGTAACAATATCATATGCTATGGATGTCTGATTTGCCATATCAGCTATTTGCAACATACAGACATGTCACTCAGCATGGGTTTGGATGACAGTTGTCATGATGTTGACTCTCATGACGTGGTGTTGTGTCATGGTTTGACAATACTGATGCCAAGTGGGATCAGATACAGGTATATCCTGTGTATGTGCAGTCCTCCTTATCTGACTGCATCAACAAGTGAAGTAACATTAATCTATATACAGTGTTACAGATTACGCAGTCTTTCACAGTACATTATGATGTGCGTTTTATGTAGCATTTCCACACCCATGATGTAGTGACAATGCTGTACACCATCCATAAATAGTTGTATACAGAATGGTTGTATGTGTGCTCATAGTCAGATATGTAATGACACAGATATGTAGCTTTGACAAGTGAGCACTCAGTGATGTACTGCAAATGTGCTGTAATGATGCTCACAGAGGTGTTGTCTGCTCTGTAATGAGTAGTGTGGTTGACATACACATGTGTTTCTTTATTTGACATTTGCTTGACCGTGTGTGTGTGCATTTGTGTGTGTGTGTGTGTGTGTGTGTGTGTGTGTGTGTGTGTGTGTGTGTGATACTGAAATTTTTAACTTACTTACCTATGCTTGTTGATGTGCCATGACTGCACATTGCTGTATATGTGTGTTTTGTACATGTCCAGTTTTGTGGATACCAGCAGTCAATCTGTCCATTTGACATATATTTTTCATTTGTTTAAATGGATGTCTGTGTGTCTTCTGTAGCACCCTGTGTGCTTTACATGTGCATTTGCATTGTGTCATCTTACAGTGTCCTGTTTTACCATAGAATGGTCCCAGGTTGTTCACCTCCCTACCAATTTAATATGTCTCTAGTGGTTATTGCACATGTGTTCACCTTTGTCAAAACTACTGTCTATTGCCATTTATTAATTTGAGGTGGTGAAAATGTGCCAAATATATTGCCATTTTACAATGTGGGATGTGCACACAAGCTGCTAGCTAATGCTTGAAATAAGTCCTTGTTCTCATTCTACATGTATGTTATCCACTGTATTTTTTTCACATCCATGTCCACAGCCTGCTATATTCAATATTCTGCCCTATTAGATCTTTTAACTTAGTATTGCATGTCATTGATGTATGTACGTATGTGAACTGACCTTGATTTCAAGTACATTCCATTTATGCCACTGACAGACATACATACACATGTATACCTGTGTTGCCTTTGACATGGCATATGTGTGTAACATACACACATCTGGTTGTGTAAATCTACTTGTCTATGCAGCAGCCTTTGCTGTTCTTCTGCAGTAGTTGTCTTTGACATTGTGCTTCTTGTTTGCCTTTCACATGCATGGTCATATGTTTGTTTATGTCCTCTAGAGATATGTACAATTGCTTGACTTGCATTTTCTTATCTGTGATGTGTCTTGGCTAACACCTGTACTACTGATGGACTAATTGGATATATGTATATTTATCCAATGTGTACTTTGATCATGCTGTATTACCCAGGAACACTCAAGTACTATTGGTCATACACATCCAGGTATGACTGTCACACTTTATGCAATATGTGCTAACATGATAGTGTATAGGTAGATTTTTTTTCTGTATTTATCCATGGCTGGTATGGAGCCCCCCTTTTTGACAACTTTCCATTGCCCATGTTGGGCAGTGTGCTGTCTGTGTAACTCACCTGTCCTTACTGCTTTTTCCAACCTTTGCTTGTCTTATGTTGTGCTATTTGTTCTGTGGGTATACCTGCTGTGCTTACCTTCACCTGATCTGTCCCTATGTTTACCTTTCCATCCATTCTTTAAAGAATAAAAGAATTGAGCCTATTCCCACCAAAAAATATTACCCATGCCTCTCGGACTTTCCTTCAGATTTTTCTATTCCAACATTCATCTTGTTTGCCCCTGTCCTTCACCTATACTCCACATATTCTTTTCTGTCTTACACTTTCCTTGGGTGTGTGCATTACTTGTGTTCCCCACATAGGTCCCAAACCCAGTATTTGGAGCTGTTAGCTATGGCAATGTGGCGGTCAATGCCCTTTGCCTTTAATTTTTTTTAATAGAAAATTTACAGAGTCTGTCATAATCTGTAAATCCAAGTCAATATTCTTTTATGATACATGTATTATGTAGATATCCATAGTTGTCTCTGATTTTAATGTAATGAGTGATGTGAATATATATGTATTACAAATAGCCTTGTAGCTTCGGAGCACATATTATAAGTTAGTGGATGGCATGTGGACATATCCAATAATTATCTAGTATATTTCTGTGTATACTCCTGCAAATGTCTGTTACGATTGCCATGCCAATTAGTTTGGGACACCTTGCACTTTTAATCTATGTGTGCTTTTTGGGGGTTATCAGTACAGAGTCAGTAACATTCTTTAGTTGTCCATAAAGTTACTTTAAAGATTTTGTTATCTTTCTAGACACCTTTTGGGATTCTTGATTTGAGATATCTTTCCATTTGTTTGGTAATGTACAATGTTATTGGACAACTATTTCTTATACTTATGGATTACTTGCACATTTCTATAGTGTGCTGTTGGAACTGTGGTACTCCATTGTGGACTGATGAATTCTGAGCTTTTTGTTATATATTAACATATTACAATGTTATATGCAAATTTCATGTTGAGATCGGCGCAATGCACTAGAATCTGCAAGCTTTACAGAATCTAGCCCTTTTTTTCATATAATAAGGAAATATATGCTTAGTGTTTCAACATCAGTTAAAGTTTTAAGATAAATTGAGACAGAAGAAGCATATAAATGAAGAAAGAGAACATCAAAAGGTAGAAAACATATACATTCCCTTTCTACTTCTTTTTATTTATCAATTGCTTTCAGTTATTACACATTACAATTTAGCATAGTTTGATTAAGGTATTTAACTTTCTTTTCTTAATCCATATATATGTATTCTTTCCATTAAAACATAATAGTAGTTGTTGTATAGCTGTTTGTATTCACAATTAGAAATTATTTAGTTCACTATTTAAGATACATTTTTTTGGATGTTTTTCCTTTTTTGGTTTAAACCATTCATCAGTTCAACTAACTACCATATCCTAGAATGACTTATATATCTTCTCTAATATTTTGCTAGTATTATTTTTTCATCTACCAGCCCAACTCACACACACACACACACACACACACACACACACACACACACACACACACACACACACACACACACACACACACACACATTACCACCAGGGGTTACATAGAGGATCTCCTGAATAAGAAAATGTACTGGATTGCAAAAACAGGAGTGTTTTTTTCTGTTTTCAATGAGCATGTCTAAACATTGTTATTGTAATTGTTTTTGCATACCATTTTTATTGATATCTATAACATTTACTTTAAATTCATAATTCTTGCTTTATTTTTACAAAGTTCTGCTATTAGATCATGGGATTTTAGTCATAATTTTTTTTTTATTTAGCTGTGAATCTATGTATACATAACAAATTTTGTACTGAAGAAGTTACTATTGGACAGGGAAAACAGTTTTTGCTTGTAATCTGTTGTGTATACACAGACACACACACACACACACACACACACACACACAAACACACACACACACACACACACACACACACACACACACACACATGCGCGCACACACACACATATATATGTATGCATAAGTAGCTGTTGCTTTGATAACTGTATCTGTGTAATATAGCTATATCTCAATAGTTATAGATATATTATAATTTTCTGTCATACTTTCCATGATGAATTGAATTCACTAGTAACCCTTTGTTTCAAGTTCTACTCCTTTTTCCATTCTGCCAGCCATTTGGTGTCCAGACTGGCAATAAAACATGGATCACCAATTTCTTATATGGGGCACATGTTCCTTCTTACTGGACAGGCCCATTCCAGCCATGTTTGACACTGCATGGCAATGCACATTGTCCTGTCTCTTACAGCATAGGTGCATGTGATGCCACTGATGAGTGTGGCTGCTTTGGGTAAAAGTGTTACTCTATCAGTCACATTTCTTGCTGCTAGTCCAAGATGTTTTCACTGTAACATTATATACATGGTGGCAGTGTGTCTGTAATTTTCTAATATCCTTTTGTTGAATATTAGGGCATTTGAGTTGTGCATATTATCCCCTGGTCTCTCCTGCATGTTTTGTTTGCTCTTACCAGTTTCATTAGTGTGTCAGTCCACAGAAATCTATCTTCCATATGACCAAGTACTTCCTACTGTATGTACCCCAATATTCAATACTTCCATTATCTGGTATATTAAATGTTAGCATGTAGGGCCTATGCTTGTGGATCTTTTTATACGGCTTTGACAGTAACTACCTTCTGATTGTGTGTACATTGCTGCCATTCTTTTCTGACCAAGTAGTAACCCTACAACCCTGTGTTGCACAGTCATGTCACCATGACCTGCCAGGCTTGGCAGAAAGTTGATATCCATGTACTGACTAGCCATAATCCTTAGCTAGTGAAAGATTTTTTCAGTATCTGCTTAATGTAATCCTTGGTGATGGTGGGCAATAAAATACAACTATTTTTATTTAATTTTTTTTTCAAAAGCAGCAGTTGCGTTCACTCATATGTACCTCATTTGCATAATGTAGTACTTTGTATGTCTGTGATAATTGTAGTAGGATGACTGGTCTTCCACTTTCATTAGGTCATGTGTTCCAACTTAAATTCCTAAATGATTCTTCTTGCACTGTCCTCTAGAGGGGAGGAGAGTACACCGTCACTGACAACTCACTCCGACATCTCTTCTCAGACCATACTAACCAGTTGCTAGCAGTTTGGATCTCTGTATATGTAGTGTACTATGCTTGGGCCACCATTGCTTCATGTAACATCTGCTTTTGATGTTGTCCTTCTAGAGCATACTAGTTACTCAGCTAGAGTTCATTATGGGTTGACATTGTTATAGGTACCCATGCCCTTTGATATATGCATGACTGACTTTTTAGATGCTGCATATGAAGTAAACAGTGGATAACACCCTTCCTATAATCTGTGCCTACAATGTATACCCCACATACATGTTTTTCACTTTTTTGAGATTATTTAAGTTAAAATGTAATTGATTTCATCTGTCTGCTTTTTAGTGTTTAATGCCTGCATTGCACTTTAATGTTATTATTTCTTCCATGCAGGCTTGCAAAGCATTTGTTGCTGCTTGCTGTTGAATATTCAGCATTCATCTATAGATTGTTTGACATGCAAACTTTTGAATGACATTTCTGACTGCTGACCTGTGCCCACCATGTACCATGTCATCCACAGTGCCTGTTGGTGGCTATGTGTTGCATTATCTATATACACTTCTGGTCACCCTCTGTCATTTCTACACACCTGCCTGTTAAGTGCCAATCCTGACCAATGTCATATGGCACAGTTCCGTGTCCGTGTTGGATGTAGGTACACTGTTACACATAAGTACAGTGTGTGTGTGTGTGTGTGTGTGTGTGTGTGTGTGTGTGTGTGTGTGTGTGTGTGTGTGTGCGTGTGTGCGTGTGTGTGTGCGTGTGTGCGTGTGTGCGTGTGTGTGTGTGTGTGTGTGTGTATGGGTATGAGTGTGTTTATATATATGTATGTGTAAGTGCATACAGCATGCCTAAAGCTGCATGGACAACAGTGTCATTGTATGATAGTCCTTTCATTGCTTGGATTGCAACACTGTTACCATCTTACAACAAACTGCTTTATGGCACCTTTGCAGCATGCATTTGGAGACGAAAGCTTGTATCCTATGGATATGCATAATTCAGATATTTCTGTGCCTTTTCATATGGCTTCAGTTGGCATATTCTGCTTGGGCTTATGTGATGCCTCAGTCATATTACATGTTTTGGCTGCAAATGTTGTTGCTGGTATAGTTTTGCTCATCTATAATGTAGTGTTAGCCAGTACACTTTCCTGATATGCACTGCTTCTCATATATAACTTTCTGTTACATGACTGTATGAATCAGATATGTGCACTCCTGTCATATATTTTAACAATTTTTTTTTTTTGCATTCCTGTATTTGTCTAGTCTGTTGTAGTGCTAATGAAATAATGATTTTATTCACGCAGCTGTTACTTGTTTTCCTTTACATATTTCCTGTTCCTTGCTCTATCATGGTTGCTGCCATTCTTTAACCAGTCTGCCATTCTCTTACCTGTGTATCTGACTCACTATCTTCAGCACCTGTATAATGGTTTCCTTCCTTTGCAGTTACACTTACTTTCCCATTACAACACTTTGCAAGAGGGTCATGTACTGTAGTCACACATGATGTGATTTGAGTTCTATTTCATTACTTCACTTCAGAATGTTTCTTGAGTTTCTGTATTGTGTAACAAATGATTTTATCACTCTGATGTGGCATGTTGTACAAGTAAAATTTTGGGATGCTTAGCCTTCCTGCAAAACCCTGTTCATATTATTGTTGCATACCATCTCAGAGCAAAGTAAATCCCAGGGTAGGTTGTCTACCTGTCTACTTCTGGTAATCATTCTCAACCATATTTCACTTGATGAAAGTACAGTTCTTGGCAATATTATGACTTACATATACTGAGCTTCCAAACACTGAAATCACTGTAAAGAAATAGCAGGTATACATTTTCTTAAAGTTATCATTAATAATATCGAGTATTTTTGAAATAAAATAGTCTGAAATTGTTACCCAACAGGAGGATATGATATGTTGAAATTTCTTTTATGCCATATCCAACAAAATGATTTGTTGACACCTTAAATGGTGTTTCAAATTAGAAACTAATCATGTTTTTTTGAGAAATTCTAAAGTGTTCTAAAAGTAAGATAAACTGTATAACTTAGCTATTTGCATTACTGTAGCTGTATCACTCTATCAGAGTTAATATTATCACTCTTCAAGATCTGAGTCTAGGGTTTCTGCTTTGCATTTCATAGGTTTTCTAATTGCATTTCATCTATTCTGGTATCTCTTTTATCTAACGGAATATAAATACTGTCCAATTCACTATTTTATTTGTTATTCATTAGCCAAGTGTGTATAGGCTCATCCATGACCCTCTTTTATTGCTACAAACTAGGTCACAAGGGGAAGAATAAATACAGTATAAAAAATTGTGTAGCCATACGTTTTTTGGGAAGTTGGAGTACATGGAAAACATTGAATATGCAATGCTATAACAAGCAAACGCAAGCACAGCCAGTCAAGAAGATTGAAACACTCTGTGTAGTTATGTGATGAAAGCTTACTTCTTCTGATCCACTGTGCAGCCCTTTTACTTAGCTAAACTAGATCATCTAAAAACTCATTCTGCATTAAATGGCTCACTTCAATCTCATAAAATATATCTGATTTTATGAAATCTTTGCAAATATTCAGAAAGTTGTGAGGGGTGAGGTGATAACATAGAAAGGAAAGGCACATAGCATGTAGCATTCTTCAGAATTCAGCATTGTCATTCAGAAAATCATCCTATCCCCTAACATCATACTGTTTTTTTGTTGAGTACATAACATGTGAGGATCAGTCCTACTACTAATTGTTTTAAGTAGCGTGCGTGCTACTGTTCTTTTACCACACTCCATTCTAACAGAGTTCCTAAATAACAACATACATGACTGATCATCTTTGCTGCCAGGAAGAAAGGCAAACAGGGAATTTTTACACAATATAACCAACTGTGCTTCAGTTCTTGGTGAACTGTTGTCCTTGTACTCAGTCCAGTTAATGTAATAGTGAAGAACCCCACTTCCAATTTATCAAATACAGCCTCTATAACACTACAGGTATTTGATTTCTCACATAGTCCTATAAAAGGAATAAAGGAAACTTCCTTAATTGGCAAACCATATGGAGAATTTAAAGCGGGAATCAACTTTGTCACTCTGTTGTTTATCTGCACTGGTTTCTACTGAATAAATACATATTAATAATTGCAGGTTGGTTAGCTCTCTTACAGTTTCCATTGCCTCAGCTGAGGATACTAGCCTGCTAATATTATGGTAGGCAATTAGCAACATTTCAAAAGTACATCAAATGATATTTTTAAACAAAGTAATGCTATGCAATTAAAGAACTGCTGATAATATGCATTCACACTTCATAAAGCCTTTACACATAAAATTGGTTGAGAATTCCCTTTCAGTATCCATGTGAGTAAATATCACCTTATTGAAAGCTGTTACGTGTGTGGGTTGCTGCTGCAGTAGTCTTACAACATATGTCCATCTACTTTTAGCTGTTCTACAGTGGAGTATAACAGCCTAATAGTGTGTTATACCATCTTCAAAAACTTGAGAAACTGGTAGTACTGTTTCAGTTTATAATGTAGATTCCCCTGTTATATCACCGCAGAGTGCTTACACCCCTTCATCCAAAAATTAAACTTGTATGAATAGGATTTGAGTGCACATTTTAATATTCTGTTTGCATAGCCTATCCAAAATATAGATACAGGCTTCCAGATGTCAGAACTGTTTACACAGGAAACATTTGAAAGAACACTATGCTATAAAATGGCACTGTTTGCACTGATTCAGTGTAAATTTTGGTTTGTGTGATAACTAAGGAAACTGTGGTTAACTCATCTGCATCCTGTGGATATCCCCAAACTGGTACCCTTCAACTGAATGCTAAGAAGCAAAAACAAAAATCTCCATTCATGTAATTGCAGCAAGTTGCCTGATAATAGGACAAGAATCCTGCTACAAATACTATTCATAATGAGTGCTTAATTGCTTCAGGCGTGACTACAAATGCAATGTTGTTGGCTTTGTAAATCAATGTTTGCACTGCATTACCACACCACTGGAACTTAATGATTGTGACCAATAACAGTTTATGGCCAGAGCAGCCCAGCTTTGCCAACTCAAGTTGCAGTTCTGATAACTAGCATACCATGAAATCGAAATTAACATACTGTTTGACATAAAATTAACTAGTTAGAAATTCATGTAAAATTCTACTTTGTATTAATATTATTTCTATGGGCTGGATTATATAAAGTTCACAGATTTTTGCACATTATGCAGGTATCAGCACTAAACTTGTGTATAATGTTGTAATATGTAAATGTACCATAATGCACTCAAAATAGCTTGGCGCCCAAGAGAGTATTACAGTAGCAATGGCACACTAAACAAATCTGCAAGTAATCCATGCATAATGAGAAATGGTTGCCAAAGTGTGTTGTACATTAAAAAAGTTATGGAAAGATTATCACAACCCAAGTATCCTAATAGCTATACAGATATATGTGCAATAGAATCTGCCTAGTAAGGCTAAGGACAACTGTGGAATATAACTGATTCCATTATGATACAAAAAAAATGCCAACTATCCCAATTTAAGCTGCATGGCATTCGTAATGGATATTTTCAGAAATTTGTCCAGAAACATTACATACAACTTTGGCTATTTCCATAATTCATTCACTAAGAAAATGCACTTGCTTCAAAGCTCCATGCTTGTTGAAATATATAGCATCAGCAATATTTGCAGTAAGATCCTGAGGGTACTAATAGCAGTGTGGAAAGAAAGGCGTATCCCAGATGACTGGAGAATAAATATATTCATGCCAGTGTACAAGAACAAAGAGGAAATCCACAACTCTGGACAGTGCAGAGGCATCAAACTCCTATCACATTGCATGAAAGTACTGGACAGGGTGAGTGATAAACGGATATGCAGAGTAGTAGAATCTAAGATGGGAGATGAGCAGTTCGGATTCAGATCAGAATGCAAGACAATTGACCCAATGTTTGCAGTGAGACAGATACTTGAGAAGAAGCTAGAGATAAGGAGAGAGTCCAAATAGACATTCCTAGACTTGGAAAAAGCATATGACAAGATCCCAAGAAAGCTGATCTGTGCAGTATTGTTGTGGTTTGAAGTCCCAGAAACATTGGTAGAATTAGTGCAGGCTATGTACAAGGACCCACTAACTCAAGTACGAACAGTGTTCAACCTCACAGAGAGGTTTCCAGTGGGAGTGGGTCTAGACCAAGGTTCAGCTCTGAGCCCACTGCTGTTCATACTAGTGATGGGCTACATTAGCAAACAGGTAGGAGAGGATAGATCAACAAAGTTGCTGTTTGCAGATGATATGGCATTACAGGCAGACTCTGAGCTAGAACTTCAGCAAAGGAGAGGAGACTGGAATGCAAAATTGAAGGCACATGGGATGAAACTAAGCACTGATAAGATGGTGGTAATGGAGATAAATTGGGGAAATCAGAAGAAGCTGAGAACACGGATAGAAGGGAAGAAGGTGGAACAGGTAAATGGCTACAAGTGTCTGTAAGGGGTGGTTGAGGAGAAGTGAAGTCTGAATGAAGAGGTCAAAACTAGAATCAGAGGAGCTGCAGCCAACTTGCACAGAGTGTCAGGTTTAATCTATGACAGAAGAATGCAAAAGAAGCTGAAAAGTAAGGTGTACAAGACAGTGGTGCAAACAGTACTACTGTATGGTACCGAAACCTGGGCAGTAAAGGCAGAATAGTTGAAGAAGCTAAAGGTGATGGAAATGAAGTCCCTGAGAGGGGTGGTAGGATGCACACTGTGGGACAGATGAAAAAAATGAGAACATAAGAGCAGAAGCCAAAGTAGCTCCAATTGCAGAAAAGATCAAAGAGAACAGCTTATAGTGGTTTGGAAATGTGCAGAAAAGCAGAAGACAATCTGGTAAGGAAGATTTGGGACAGACAGGAACAAGGTAAGAGGAAGCAAGGACATCCAACAAAGAGGTGGATGGATTGTGAGAAAGAAGATATGTGACAGTCAGGCATGAGTGTTGTAGAAGGCAGAGGTGTGGCACTGAATCAAGAGAGTTGGTGACAGTTAACATGATACCCCAACCCCATGTAGAAAAAATGGAAAAAAGAAGGCTGATGATAATGATGATGATGATGGTGGTGATGATGACGATTTGCAGTAAGCTCAGAGACAACTATAGATATCTCCATAAGGCATGTAGTAATAAAATATGCCAGCTTTCACTTATGGATTCCAACAGACTCTGCAAAATTTCTAATAAAAAAAAATAATACAGGTGAAGGGGAATCACAGCCACATCATCACAGATAACATTTGCTAACAATGGGTTCAGGACTTGCATGGAAATAACAAGTAATATACACACCCAAGTTAAGTGGGCGATAGAAAAGGAGATGTGGGTATGGGTGAAGAATAGGGATACACAAGAGGAATGTTGGAATACAGATACAACATAGGCAATGGAAAGTTGTCAAAGTGGGGGCACATACCAGCCATTCTAAAATGCAGAAAAATACATCTACCTATGCACTATCACATCATACCCATACAGTTGCTTTTACTGATTTGTTTTTGAGAGTTTTGTCCCTTGCGACCTGGATCATCCTGCTCTGTTTGCCCTTCAAGCTCACTCCACTCCCCTACCCTGACCCAAATTCCACCTGTCCCCACTACTCCTACATTTATCTTGACCATTTGGCCACACCTCCAAAAACCACTATCCAATCCAACATCAACTCTAGTATAACCCCTCTCTATCACACCCACACTCAATTTACACATTATATCTCTCACTCCCATATTCCTCCCCACCCTCAGAAAGCTAAACCTAAATCTCTGCGATCCATTACCTCTCCTTCTCTACTTCAATACCCATTCATTTCCATGCCTTCCATACTCTTCCAAACTCTCTATACCCCCTAAACTTTCTGATATTTTTAATATCCCTATACCATGCAATCTCCTATTCTACAACCCATCTCCCTCCCTCCTTCTGTCCCCTCTCCTATACCCCCTCCACACAGAACACATCATCACCCCACTACAAAATGCTTCTACTCCATCTCCCCTCTCTGATCCAACATAACTTCCTTCACCACTTTAAACTACAAATTATGCCTTCTACAACTAAGCTTCATATCACTAAACCCACAATACATTTTTCTGTATTAAAAAATAAAACCTAAGCCTATAGTAATATCTCTCCTCAACATCCTCCACCTAGCAGGTGACATCCACCCTAATCCTGG
>NC_056726.1:1930055941-1930071990 GCF_019279795.1 Protopterus annectens
TTTTGGGGTCTTTCTAATTGCTGCAGATTAGCCAGGTAAAATTACATCCAAAGGGCATTTTATTCTATGATGGGTCTGATGAGGGATGGACAAGGGGCACCATGCCTCTTTTTGATCTAGATGTAGATCCTTTTCGCATGATGAAGGTGGGCTATGTGAAGGTCTTTCTAACCACTTTTGCAATGTGGTTGGCTCAAGGAAGTTGCTATCAACTTGGGTCCCCAGATCCTATTACTTTCTCTGTATGACAGGTTTACCAACTGTGCGTAAGTAGTTATGGGCACATTGTTGTTTTTTGCCAAAAGGGTATGACTATACACTTTTTGGCATTTAACTTTAGACCATGGCTCTGGCACCAGTTATCCTATCTCTATGAGATCTTTTTGAAGGATGTTTGTGTCAGCTGGAGAGTGGAGATTATGGCCAGTTTGCAGTGCATCTACGAACGGTGAGCCATAGTCCTCCATATTAGCCTGTACCTCAGAAAAGTGAATACCGAGACAAAGGAGGTCCCAGGACTGGAACCTTGGCAGGATGCCACTTGGCGGCCAGTTTTTGAGTCTGACATAGCTCCAGCAACTCTGACTCTGTAGGTTCTGTCTTTTGAGCCAGTTTGCGACCCATCTTGTGACATAGGTTTTATATTCAGGCTGGATAGCTTGTCTATGATGCCCGAGTAGAATGTGTGTCAAATGCTACGAGAGTCCAGATAGAACATGGACTATCTTCCCTTCATCTATAGCATGGTGACTGTTTTGAAGAAGTTGACAGGTTCAGGCTACCTTCCCTTCATCTATGACCTTGGTGACTGTTTGAAATCGACCAGAGTTCAAAACAGGATCTGCCCATGTGAAACGGCTTTTCAAATTGGGTAGGATCTAGTGTCTGTAGGCCCCCAATGTTCTTTGTTTATGAGTCCCATGATGATCCTCTCCATAGCCTTGGGCAGACTAGGCTATTTCGGAGTTTATGGGCGAGATAGTTTGTGGGGTCCGGGTAGGCGCCACCTTTGTGGAGGGGGGACCACTGTTGCTGTCACGCCATTCTTTGGGCACATATCCTGTAGTGAGGCTGAGATTGTACAGCAGTTTTACTTGAGGGATTAGTTCTTCTTGGAGTTCATGTAGGATTTTAACCCAGGACACCATCTAGTCCCATGGAAGCAGTGTTTTTGCTTTGGAGAGGGCGTGCCTTCA
Organism: Protopterus annectens; assembly: GCF_019279795.1. Classification (NCBI taxonomy): domain Eukaryota; kingdom Metazoa; phylum Chordata; order Ceratodontiformes; family Protopteridae; genus Protopterus; species Protopterus annectens. Next base: position 1,930,057,138 of record NC_056726.1, read on the forward strand.
CCTGAGCATCAGAGATGTTTGGGAGGCTGCACCTGCTGGGATAGATCCTTCTTTTTTGGGGTGGAGGGTGAGAAGCTTGCACTGAACCTGTCTGCCAGGATATTGGCGATGTCTGTGGGTTCAGTGTATTTTTGTCACTTAGAATCAACTTCAGAACAAGTCTGGGAGTTGCATCCCAGGTTCCCAACATAACTCGAAAAAAAAGCCCTATGATTGTCTTTAGTGTCTTGTTCAATTTTTCTCGAAGCTGGCCTTGGAGGATTTTATGAGGATCGTAATTTTTGCTAGTACTGATCAGAGATGCCTTCCCTTTAGGGATTTTGCTCATCATGTAGTAGCTTCCTCCTTCTGTTGTACAGTTTATTTATGGCTGGGGTCCACCAGACTGGACGCGTATACTTTAATGCCTTGGATGATGGGTCTTGATTTTGTTTGGGATAGTGATGATCCATGCATTCCTGAGATGTCCGTAGAATGCGTTTATATAGGATTCTGCAGTTTGGGCCGTAGTTTCACTGGCCCTGGGGCCTTGAAGGATTCCTTCCACTTCGCTTTTGAGAAGTTGCTTCACTGTGGTTTTCTGGGCTGGGGATGGGGTCAGGATGTGGATATCCAGTGAAATTATTTCTATGGTCTGATCTTACCAAGTTAACAATGAGGGATATACTTCTGGTATGGAGAGCATAGAGTCCCCCCGTGTTGGTAATGATCAGTTTAGTATGTTTTCCCCTCTTGTGGGAGTGGTGACTAGTTGTTCCATAGCATTTGAGTTTATAAATTCCAGGAACCTTTGGGCTAAGGTGCTGGGGCTTGAGTAATGCTCCCAGTCTATGTTTGGGTAGTTGAAGTCGCCCAATATAATGGTGTTCGGAGGGTTCTACCTGACTTCGTCGACAGCGCAGAAGACCGACAGCGGAATTCGGAGCTCCAGAAGATCGAAAACGAAGAAGACCGGCGCTTAAGACCCTTGGTGGCAGAGACATCGACAATGCAGTAGAAGACCGACACGACGGATGACAACACCAACGCTTGAGGATGCCGACATGGGAAAGGCTGTGTGAGTATGCGGTAGTGACGGACGTAGGGGTGCGAGGCAGGTAAGTGTGAGATTGGACGGTCTGTGGGGATAGGGGTGGGTTAAGTGAGTTAGGTTAGGGGAGTTGATAGGGGTGGGTTAAGTGAGTTAGGTTAGGGAGGCGATAGGGTGGAGTTAAGTGAAGTTAGGGTTAGGGAAGCGTTTATATTAGGGGTGGGGTTAAGTGAGTTAGGGTTAGGGTTAAGGCTAAGGTAGTTAAGTGAGTTAGGGGTTAGGGAGCGGGTGAGGTAAGTGTGCGATAGTGACTTGGACCTTAGGGTTAGGGTAAGGTTTAGTGTGGGCTTGTAAGGATTTTGGTGTGCTTAGCAGTGTGTGGTTTGTGGAGATAGTGGGATGTGTTTTGTTTTTAATAATTGTTATTGTGGTGTGTGCAGGTGCATGGGGTTTCGTGTTTGAAAATTGTACCGCTTGGTTATTTCGTTGTCGGTTATGTGTGGTTTCGTGTTTACGGACTGTCGAATATGTGGTGTCGGTGATGTGGTTGTCGGTGTTGTGTGGTTTCGGCTATGTCAGGTAGAACCGTTCGGAGAGATCTTCATGTTCTCCAATGTTTTCAGGAAAGCCGAGTCGGATTCCTGACTTTGAGAGGGTGGTCTGTAGGATGCTATAAACTGAAAAGCAGTCTTGCCCACTGTCAGCTGTACATGATGGTCTCCGATACTTTGTGCAATGCCACTAACCTGGAGGTGTGGATATCCTTGATAAATATGGAAACTCCCTCCTTTGTGGTTCGGGTCCAGGTTTTCGAAATGAAGCATGATATGAGGTATAACCTGGACTACAATGAAGGGGAATACAATTTATTAACCCTGTCTTACTGTAGCTGGCACTGGTGTAATGTGCATGTATTATTCAGACACCTTCTGTAGTGTTGGTTCTGCAAGCAGTCCCATTGCAAAACACTCCTGTGACATAGGAATGTACATCTAGTATACCGAGTGTAGGTGGAACACAGTATGGGTGATGATGTCCTATGACCTGGCAAGGTTATGATATGCAGTGTGAAATCAACCTTAATGTCATCTACATCTGTACTGCTGACATCAAATAATTTGATCAAGGTTCATGGCCTTTCAGACCAGACTCAGCAGGGTAGTAGTGCAGTACTTCCCATTATCAGTGGTGTCTCCCCCTTTGTGGGTTGTGATTCATGTTGGTGTGCACCATTCAGTGTGTACACAGCCTGACATGAAGCTATGTTTTTCATGATTGTATGTGGAGAGCAACTTGTTTTGCCATATGTGTATGATACAACCTGTGATGTGGACAGGTCCTATGCAGTCTGAGTGCCTTACCTGCATAGTTGTGGGTACAGGGCTCTGTGGTCTACATGGATATATGATTGTGTACCTGTTTGGGGGAGGACAGTGTGTTTATGTTATCCAAGACCCTATCTGTATTGCTTATTCATGCTCAACACTTGTTCAGAACTTGTAAGCACCACGTAAGCTACTAATTACTATAGCACTCAATCTTCCTCATTACCTAGAGATAAACATGTTTGGTACATACTTTTCTCACTTGCTTATAGTAAAATAGCTCTTTGTACTCACTTATCTAGGGAAATTAGTTTTATATTCAGGCATGTCCAAGGGTCAGCCAGTGTTCTCTCCTGTCTATCTGATGAATCTGACATCTTGAGGCAATGTAGACATTGCCTCATGTACACAGACAACCCTCTGCCTACCACCCAACACAACAACCTGTGGGAGGTGCGCTTATCTAGCCAAACTGGAGGTAAAGCTCTCTCCAACCAAGCCTGACCCTGTCAGTCATGTGGAGAAGGTAAACATTCACAATAATTCCACACCACACTCATCACATAGTGTCACTGAGTCTACCCCACCATGAACTGAGAAACTGCTGTGGTACCAACTCATTAGCTCAACGCTTTCTGGAATTCATAAACACCAATGCCCTGGATCAACATATCCACATTACCCACCAGGGCAACAATATCCTAGACCTAGGCATTACCAACATGAGTGACCGGTGTTCCACACCTGAAGTCAACTCCTCGTTGGTCTAATCCGACCATAAGCTGAACACCGTTGATTTCCACATCCCACCCCCACCACCCATGAAGGGAACCACAGCATAATATGTCTACAAAGCCAACTTCATGCTTCTTAAGACAGACGTGGTGAACGTCATGACACCCATGCAGATGGACAATACTGTTACAACTGCTGAATCCTACACAAATGCACTCTATAAGTACTTACATGAGTGCATGGATTGTGCTATCTCAAACAGAACCAAGATGCTATACTCCTAATTAAGGAAGCCAATCTGGTGGTCCCCTGCCATAGACAAACTGTACAACAGGAGGAAGATGCTGTTGCAAAAGAAAGTACATCGAGGAGCTCCCTGGTCATCCTCAGTAAGAAGGTGAGATCCCTTATAAGATCCTCCAAAGCTAGCTACGAAAACAAAACTGCCCCTAATTCCAACAACAACCACAAAGCATTCTATAGCTATGACAAATACCTCAATGTCAACACCCAGATCTGCTCTGAGTTACAGCACAAAGGCACGAACATTACAATACCAACTGATATTGCAAACATCCTGGCAGATAGGTTCAGTGCTACCTTTCCCACCTCTCACCCCCTAAAGGGCCCATATCTATACAGGAAGAGTGCAGAGTCACTGTACTCACAACTACGCAGGTAAAACCTGCACACTCTAAAGCCAATATCACAGCATCCATGGGACCGGACAACATCCCAGGCTGCGTTTTACACAAACTTCAGAACGTACTGGCTCCCCACATATTCACCATGTTCAATAATAGCCTCACATCAGGCTTTGTGCCCCCTGAATGGATCACACAACAGTTATCCCACTCCATAAAAGTGGCACCACAACAGACCATGGGACCCATTGCCCTATAGGCCTGACTAGCCTGGTCTGCAAGGCTATGGAGCACAACATCATGGATCTCAGTCACAGAGACATTGGGTACCTCCAAACCTTTGACCCCTCCCAGTTTGAAATTGTTAAGGACAGACCATGTCTTCTAAACCTGGTGGACTTTTTAGAGACAGTTACCAAGGCATTAGATGAGGGTAAGGTGGTCCACACAGCCTACCTAGATCTCTCAAAGGCTTTCAACACCATTCCTCATTCTGGTATTATCAACATACCCATCTGCCTGAACATTAACCCCTATGTCATGTGATGGTGTGAAAAGTGGCTCACGGACAGAACCTACACAGTGGGAGTTGCATACCCTAGGTACGACTGTATACCAGTTACAAGCGGTGTCCCCCAGGGCTCAGTCCTAGGACCCCTCATGTTCGGTATATAATTCTCTGACATACAGGCAAGTGCAGGAGGACTTTGGCTGTAAAGGTTTGCAGACAACTGCAAACTAGGGGACATAATTGTCTCACCAGCTGTTACAGACACCCTCCAGAAGGGTTGCACTGAGACGGATACCTGGTGTCAATATCATGGCCTCAAGCTGAATGCCAAAAAGTGCATAGTCATCCCCTTTGGATATAACTAATTACCCACGGACTACCACATAGGTGCTAATCCCCTACATACAGAAAAGGTAATAAGGGATCTGGGAACCCCAGTAGATAGCAATCTCTCCTTTGATACCCATAATGACAAGGTGATTAGAATATCCTTCTACGTGGCCCCCCTAATCTCTAATGGGTTTGCATCCAGAACAAAGGAGACCATTGTACTTCTTAGACCCATTAAAGATTACAACACCCCTTTTGGGATGTACCTTACAAGACAACTGCAACAGCTTGGAAGACCACAACAGTACCACACCAAGAGGATTACTGACCTCTAACAGATGACCTATGCAGCCCAACCTATGAAACTCTAGCTGTACTCGGTTGCATACCGCATACTCACAGGTGATCTCTGCTTGACATATAAGGCCCATGTCCAACCCAGTATTGCTGGGTATGCTCCACCTAAACAGAGGCCCCTGAGAGCCACATGCACTAGGAGTATACACCTAACCACAACGATGACTAGGACGTGCTGGATGGATAGATTCCTGACCCGGAGACTCCCCATGCTTTGGAACATGATTCCAATGTACATCAGGCAGGGCCCCTCACTAGCACTCTTCAAGGGAAACCTTGATGGGTGGATGGGAGACAGACATGTATCCTGGGGATCACTGCAGTGGCTCTGCTGGACAGAGGCACAGGGAATTAAAGGCTCTGCCATTCAGAGGCACAGGGAACTAACCTATGAGGGTGGCAAAAGCCAACACACTCTAGTTAGGCTTATAAATACCCTTGGTAAGACAGCCTAGTACCTACCTTGTGTTATGTGCATGGATAGTTAACTAGCTCTTCCATTTTTCTTTGCTATCATGCTGATAAACTGTTGGGTGACTATAAGTCATATGTATCCTGTTATTGTGTATTGTAAATGCCAATAGACATAACTAATGTTTGTCTAACATAACAGTAATGCTATGTAACTTGTAATACATATCTGCCTACAATACTATACATTACACAGTTATTGGCACAATATCCCACAATGCAAATCATAATTGCACAGTGGGCCAACCTTCAACATGTTATTCTCAGTAATACACCCATACATATGCCTACTGTTACAATATATCAACATATACTATCCCCTGTTATAGCACATACTTGCTGGACCATCCGTGCCACTGACAGTGGCTGGTGAGGAACATTTGTGTTCAAAGCCCTTATATAGCATCCCTTGTGGTGTATGCGGTGTTTGCCTTGTGACTTACAGCAGTACACACATAAATACTACAAGCGTTACTATGCTCAACAATACATGACTACAAGATAACTGTTTCCACTATATGGATTGTGTGCACTTTAAATATTACAGAACAGGTACTACATACACAGACATACTGAGTGTTCTACATACCTTATTAGTAACCCGAGGTGTCGTTGACTGTTAATTCAATCCTTTTCAGTTTGTGTTTCAATCTTCTTTGTAACGTTCTGCTGGTATATACAGATGGTTTGAATGTCTGATAAGCCATCCTTTTCTAGTTAAATATGGGTAATATGCGCTATCCTGACCACCAATTAGTGTTCCAAAGTAGTTAATTAGATGCACATCAGCTGTGTAGCTACTCCATTAGCCAATACCATGACAACAGGGGTGTATAACTGAGTACTCCACTTGGGCGTTGTCTGTTTGCCTTACTTTTGAGGAAGACGGCCTGGATGTGTTGTTTGTGATGTATTTCGACAGCTATATTGAGACAGACAGAGATATATTAGCTTCATGACTCCCGTGGATTGTGTGTAATGGCTAGATGATGTTGTTCTACATGTGAGTACAGCTGTTATATTTCAGAACATTGCTACTTATGCAGGGTTTGTTTGTACCTGATACTTCTGCAGATGTTTCAGTCTGGCAAGGATATTTTGGCAGTTCAAGGCTGTATGGCTATGCATGAACTGTTATGTGGTTTACAGTGTGCTCACCAGACATCCTTGATTTGGTGTACATGTGTATCATACTGTGCTGTTAATCAGTAATTGGTAATACTTCCCCGTGTACACACAACCCTCTGAAACGGGATTAGTGCAAACAAACCCTGTAATATCAGCAGCTGTTCCATTGTATAACAGCAACTATTTCACATAGGGCCATGTTAGTGTCTCTGACAAGGTATGTTAAGGCTTCTGCAGATGTCATACAGTGAGTGAATGATTTGTGATGTTATTACAGTTTGTATTGTAATTTGTTTGGGTGTGGGGGTGATGTTGGTGGGTGCACATAGCAGATGCAGGTGTGAAGGAACTGATTTTATACATAATCGATATGTGTGTGAGGGTTCCTTCTCTATTTGAACACCTATCCTTTAGTGGACTAATACTATGGTAATTGCAGGCTGATTCATTAAGGCACTGTTAAGTGGTTCCTGTATAGCATGCAGGTGATGTTAGTCCTTGAATCCTTTTGGCAATACATTGGAATGTAATAAAGTGTTGCTACATGAAAGCTGTGTTTTTCTGTCATAGGTATTTGCAGTCATTGGAGTTGTGTTGGTGACTGACCCTCTTTGGCTAGGGTTGCCACATTTTCCTATGGCCATAGTGGGACATGTTCGGGACACACATCAGATTTTACAGGCCGACACAAACCCACAGTCAGTACAAGGGATAGAACTTTCCTTTCTTGCCTAAATATAAGCTTATTCTTGTAGCAGTTTAGTTGCTTATCCTGTTTCATGTAACATGTAAGTATTTTAGATACAGAAAGAACTATTGTATGCAACTATTACATTACATATGGGACATAATTATGTTCTACAATCTCAGGACATTTGCCACGTTTAATATATTTGGTCAGTACACAACCACCCAAAGAGGGACTGCCCCTCGCAAAGTGGGACAGGTGGTAACCATATCATTGGCTCATGTCCATAGCACATATTTGTAATAGTGCATAGGCATATGCTCTCCATATCCTTTGTTCATAAAGGTTGGTCGTGGCGGAATGTGTGATTGCTATGGTCCATGTTATACTCATATATGAACACTTCAACCGCTGTATACGGGATACCAATGGAATGCCGAAACCACACAATTCTGACGCCGACAGTACCAGGCCCAGACTCCCATACCCCACATTACCGACAGCGACAGTAATTTGCAAAAGTAACACAAACATGGAATACACACATGCACACACAGAAACACTGCTACCCACCACATCCAAACAAACCATCCTATACTACATATGAGCAGGTGGGCAAGCTCCCTACACCCCCCATGTGGGTGTCTGCACCCCCCACTCCCACCCTACTTTAATATTCTACCTCCTAGATCACACAAACAGACGCACAAAGCAAACCCACACACACACACATTACAGTTCCCCAGGAACACACACCACACTCAGAACATACACTTACACACACTACAGCCCTCAGAAACACACTTACACACAGTAACCTACCTGAACCGCAACACCAGAAGCACTGACTAACTGTCCCTTAACATCGTGATTTTAAACCTCGCACTCCTGTGTTTTGGTACTGTGTTCTTTCGGAATTTAAGCCTTGTGATTATGCACGTTGGTATGTCAAGCAGTCGGTATGTGGTAGGCATCCCATTTATATGTACCTCCATGGTTATGTAGATGTTGTTAACCTATCTATATATCTACATATATATGCATATCCCCATATATCGACATATATCCCCCCCCCCTCTCTCTATATATATATATATCTATATATATATATATATATATATATATATATATATAGATATATATATATATATAGATATATATATATATGTGTGTGTGTGTGTTGATGTATACATATATATATGCTACCATTCTGCCGTGAAAGCGCTCACAGTAATAAACGTTTTTATCTGAACCGAATGGTTGGATTCGTTAAAAATTATTGAAGGTTTGGCTCATATGCACTTGTGGAACAGTTTTATTGTGGTTTACATACCTACGCTCCTTCAGGTTATTTGGTTTCTTACAATATCTTTTTCGAGTTTGGTTGGTTTCTCGTATATATATATATATATATATATATATATATATATATATATATCATACACCTTTCATTGGGTACATGCCATTTTGTCCTATTTCCACACATTCCTACCTTTTGTGTTTTAACCTGTCAGTATACACAACTGCCATTGGTACATCTCAGGTAGCTTAGTGGTATGTTATTGTGAAGACTGTGTACATGGTTGCGTGTTCTAATCCTGGCAGTGGTAATTTTACCTCTCAGAGCAGGCACTGGTAGTACAAGGTGATTAACGCATTTCAGTGGTTGTGTGTTCCACATGTTTATTATTCTGTCGAATACTACCTATATATACAAGCTGTGATTAAGGTATACTATGTAACATGTAAATCAGCTGAGAAGAATCCTTTCATGGATACTCCCCATTATTTGGAACTACATCCCTGATTACATAATACAAAACCCCTCACTAACACTGCAGGGAATCCTTGCAGAGTGAGTGGAGAACAGTGGATACACCCCAGGGATCCTGTGATTGGCTCTGCTCCACAGAGGGACAGTTAGTTAATCAATGGGGTGGCAACAGCAGACACTTTTTGGCTATGCTTATGAGTGGCCTCGGGCAGTTAGGCATGTACCTACCTATGTATCTATGAACCTATACATACAGTATGGACATTAAGCTGATAGCTTAATTTACTGTTCAGGTATTGACTTACCTTGTGCCAATGGCAGTTGTGTGTACAATAGTTGAGGGCTACCTATGTAGGATGCACACAGTAGACCACTTATACATGACAATTTACAGGTGGTCGTGTGTGTGTGCCATCCATGTTTGCTGTGTGTGCAGGTGGAGAAGGGTGTTAGTCCATAAGTGCCTACACTGTCAGTGTGTGTGCTATATGTTCCCTCTTTGCCAAGGCATGGGCATACTGGGCACACCTCCATCTGCCTACTGGGGCTGGCACAGGGTGTTTGTGGTCTGAGTCCCTCTGTGCCTGTGGGGTCCTTGGCAATGGTGGTGGGCTGTGAGGGCCTTCACCATTCTGTCCCTGCTGCAGCTGTTTCCGCAGGATCATATTGTGTAGCATGGCCATACTATGAAGATGTGGGCACACGTGCCTGGAGAGTACTGCAAGGCTCCACCAGATATGTCCAAGCAATGGAACTGTGATTTCAGCATCCCAAACACAAGCTCTATGATGATTCTGGTTTCTGCATGTGCCTCATTATGGAGTGTTTGCGTGGCTGTGTGTGCATTTCTGATGGGAGTCATCATCCACGGTTCCAGTGCATAGCTAGCATCCCCCATCAGGTGGCCATATGGGATGCTCCCCCTGGCAAATACCTGATACAGCTGTGAGGCATGCCAGATGTGGGAGTCATGATTGCTTCCAGGGCTGCCAGCACACACATCCATGATAATGCCCTGGGCAGTGCTCACGACCTGGCAGTTGATGGAGGGGTATCCCTTGCGGTTTATGTAGCACCTACTCTGCTCACCGGGTGGTGTCTTGATGTGTATGTGCATGCAGTCTATTGCACTCAGTACCTCCGGGTAGTCTGCTACATGGTGGAAGAGACGCATATTGCTGGCCAACTCCTCCTGCATTCGGGGGAAGTATATGTGCTCATTGGCATGTGGTAACAAGGCATCCAGGAACTGGTGGAGTACCCTGGATGCTGATGCCTGTAAGATCCACATGATATCCCCAGTTGGCCTTTGGAAGGTACCTGTGGCTAGTATTCTGAAGCTTACACATACCATCGTGTCCACTGAGATGGGTTCCCTTTTGTTTCTTCTGGCTCTGAGGCATGGCCGACACAGCTCAACAAGTTGCTGTATGGTGTCCCTGTCCACCCTGTAATGCTCTACTATCTCCAGATCATGTAGCCCCTGGTAGGTTACCCTGGGTCTGAATACTCTTCTCCTCCTCCGGTGCCTGAGATGGTTGTCAGCATCATCCTCCACACCACCATCAGTCTCCAACACATGCTGGTGAATCTAAGCAGCCCCTAGCATGTACATATTAAAAGTTCCCCATCTGTATACACCAATGGTGCAGAGTGTCTGGGAATACACAAGTGTGTGTGTGTGGGGCTTTCACACCTTATACTATTGTGCAATGGATGATGCTGGTGTAATTGGGTGTGTATGTGCAATTCCAGCTGTGTGGTATCTTAATTATTGGTTTTACAGCAGGTACTGCTATTGCGGGGCCTTTGGTGTTGACTTACGTTTGTCTGCCATGATTCATCTATTGCTCTTTACTTCACTTTTCTACCCAATTCCACTCCCATTGTCAGGCATGCATCCAGCTGCCTCTTTCTTGTTTTGTACTTTGACAACCCAGGATTGTGTTGGGAAATGTGTTATGTAGGTGATCTACTGCAAGTTTGCTTTGTTCTGCTGTGACAGTTCTCTTTTCTTTGCTGTACGGCACCTCCCCTTTCCTGTTCTGCAGGTAGCTGCTAGCAGCCTTGTTAGCTGTTGTCAATGGGCCACTGTGAGTTCCTAGGTGTTATTAATTTGTACTCCAATTACCATGTTGCAGCATTTCTATATTGTCTTCCCATATCATTCCTGTTTCAGCTGTGGTGTGCGCTGCGCACAGCCATTTACCGGGTTTTGAGCACGTTTTCATCCACGTTCACATGCACTTTCAGTTACCTTGTGTGCTCTCAGCTAAGCAAAGCTATGGCTACTTCCACACCCCTATCCTGCAGCTTTGCTTAGAAACAGATAACCCGGATTAACAATACTCCAATGTGCTTACAGCTATGGTGGCGCACCCTTCTCTTGATGTCATGTTTGCCTCCAGGCCATGCCTTAGTGTTGTACTGCTACGCTGTGTGGTACATCCTTACGGTGGTGGGGAGTTTGCGATTCAGTATTACTTGATTCATTTGCATGGCATTGACTACTAATTCCTAGTTACCATGCAGAACACTGTCACAGACCCTTAGCAACCCCTGCACCATGGTTGTGGTGTAGCATGCATGACATTGACTATTATGGGGAATTCATGAATTGTGTTACATTGCATTTTTATGACATCTAAATATATTTTCCTTGTGATCCCCTTTGCGCACTGATGCACTGTGGTTTTACTTTGCTTTAGTGCGGCCATGACATTAAATGTTATTTTTTATGTGTTGTGCATGTTTTTTATGCCATTGGCTATATATTTAGCCATTGGCATATATTAAAATTACAATCCATACATTTGGTCCGCTTTCATGGCTCCGATTTCATGTTTGAAAAAATGTAAACCGTTTTTTTTTTGGTTTACATTTCTTCACGCATACGCTATGCCTGCACCACTTCATGAATCGCTATATACCTTCATTTGCATGCTACACTGCTGGGCATGGGGTAATTAGCATACATGTGCCGGGAGCTGCACAGCTCTGGCGTATGCTGGTAGTGCACGTGGAAACAGCTCGTACCTGAATCGCTCGGTGGCCATATCTGGTGCTAGATCGCCGACGCTACTCCGATGCCTGGCGCAAGCTTCATGAATCCCGGGGGATAAGGCTGAAACACTTCATCACATTAAACATGAAGTTATTGGTAGAAGGAATAGTAAGTGTAAACTAATTTTGTCTACTGATCACATTAGACAGATCCCCATTGAAGTACAGGCATGACAACAAAGATACATGTTTATATATAATAACAACATACAGGCAGTAAAGGCAATAATTAACAAATACCAGCCCATCATCCGAGATACTCTTGAGCTAAACAATACTATAGAAGATGGACAATTATTATTATGTTATTTCATAGTACTAAACAAGGTACTTGCAAATGTAATAATTGCTTATATTGTGCTAATATATATATATATATATATATATATATATATATATATATATATATATAGGTTTACACTCAAATTGTCATAACGGACAATATCGATCATGCATTTGGGCAAACCAAATGGACGAAATTCAAAATTCGACATTTTCAGAAGTTCGAAAGTCAGCAAATCGAAGAGCTGATTCTCTGACCTTCGAACTAAAATGTCGAAGAGACATCGTAATGCAGGGGGGCAAGCCCCCCCGCACCCCCCTACTTTAATATACCAACTCCAAGATCGCACTACAGTGGAGAATGGGATAATTTCCTGATTCCCGCTATAGTGCAATCCGCACCCACAATGTCAAATCTGCAATGAGCGAATGCCAATGTGCATTCGCCCATTGCACATTCGGACAATTTTTTGTTGAGGTTTTGCAACTTTGCAAACCTCCTTTCGCACAAGGTGGAGTTGCACAAGTGCATAACGCACTTATGAAGGTAAACCTATATATATATATATATATATATATATATATATATATATATATATATAAATATATATATATATAGGTACTCAAAACTCATTTCACTGAATTTCAATTCACCCTCAAAAAAATCACTGAAAGCTCAAATCACTGAAAACTCATTTCACTAAATCACATTTCACTGAATGTAAGTACTGTTGGGCAAAAAAAACATATATGCCCTTTTCCCCACTGTAGTGCGATCCTGGAGTTACCTACTTAGCTTTTATATTTATGAATTTCATTTCACTGAAAGATAACAACATGAAACCAAAAGTAGATGGGGGGCTACATTCCCCTTACCCCCCAATGTGTGGGGCTATTACCCCCTAACTATATATACTAACTCCAAGATCACATTACAGTGGGGAAATGGGTATATACATTTTCTTTGCCCAACTGTACTTACATTCAGTGAAATGTGATTCAGTGAAATGAGTTTTCATACATATACATATATATATATATATATATATATATATATATATATATATATATATATATATATATGTATACAGAAAAAACTTTTAAACTTCCAGTTAATGGAAAGGATTTTATATTGTAAGCTTATGGAAAATGGCAAAATGCAACAAATGTGATGCACACTATGTGGGCATGACAAACTGCAAATTAAAGGACCAGATAAGTGATCACCTATCAGAAATTAATAGAGGAATAATAAAAATGCACTTTAGAAACATATTGTTGAAATGAATGTGACACACTGTTCTAGCTTTATGATTCTGCATATTATTTATGACCCAATATGAGGTGGTAATATAAAACATTTAACTGAAATGAAGAGCTTAAATGGATAATAAGGTTAAGAGCTCATATATTTCAATGGTTAAATGGCACTGTCACTTTAAAACCATCACTGAAGGAATTACAAAACCAAGTGCATTGAGTTTAATTTCCTAATTAATTAAGATGTGACTGTGATGTTCTTATAAAATGTGGCTCTTTCTTTCTTTGTCATATGCCTGAAGAAGCTTACAAGTGAAAGTGTTTTTTACTAGCGTGTTGAATAAAAGTCTTAATCCAGTACAACAGCCGTGGTTCCCGTGATTCTTATTGTTTTATTCTATTTTGGATTGCGTGTTGAATCTCACCGGATTTGTCATCAGACCCTATCCTTTTCTCAATGTATATAGACATAATGACCCTCTCAACTGTGAGGTAGACCAACATGTCATCATGGACCTCTTCTAAATAGACACTAATAATATTCTGGCTGTGTGCAACAGAACTGTGTCAATTGTTAATATTACATCATGTCTATTACATCTGACAGATGTTCTCAAAGAGGTCATCGAGGGTTTGCATGATGACAACAGTATCATCTTGTGGAACTTGACCAGGTCAAGGCGTTTGACGCAAATCCACACTGAGGTATTCAATCTATACTGTCATATGTGGCCATAAACAGCTATATCACCAAGAGGGTAGACCAGTATATCACATACTTGGCATCTCACTAACTTGAAATGTGTGTAGCGACCTATATCTCAGGTACAGTAATCAGGTTCATACATCAGGGCTGTCTGCTATGCTCTTTCCTGTCCATTATTTAAGTGATGGACATCACATATGACATACATATTCTGTGTCCAAACAGCTGCCTGAAAGACTACAGATTATGGGCAATCATTGACTCCAAGTATGATTTTAGTATAATAAAGATGGTTTCAACACATACCAAAGATTGCTGCCACAGCCATGACACAACTGCATTGACAAGAAAACATGGGTATTTGTTAAGTAAGGAAAACAAATACACAACCCAAGTATAATTTGGACATCACATCCTATAATAAGACTAATAGGTATGTGATCTGTGTCCTGGGGAAGACGGTAAGTGGAATGTTCACCAGCATTCCAGTGCTGTTTGGTCACAGTCCTGATATGGACAGCCATATGTCATGTAACCCACACATCCAGT
>NC_056726.1:1930072490-1930141991 GCF_019279795.1 Protopterus annectens
TTGGCATCCATTGCTGTGTGTGTTGCCAGTGAACATACACATTGCTTGCTCAGAGGCGGACTACACAATTCTGCACACTACTGTGGTCTCCTTTAAGGACCCTGAGCCAGTGGTCGACAGTACTTCAGCCACTGCATCAATCACATTTGCCATCTACCAGTACCTACAGGACTGCATGTACCAGGCATTCACTTACCCAACTGTGGTTCATTGTACCAATGCCAAGCGTCCAGTGTGGTGTACCCCAGCCATACACATGATGTACAACACGAGGAGGTGGCTACTACAGGGTGGAGCAGACACCTTGTGAGGTGTGACACCCTTGGTCATCATATGTGTAGAGTTACACAATGTCATGGGATTGTCCAGGGCACATTCCACAGATATACCTACATGGACCTGGCTGACAATCATACCACCTTCAGTTGCTATGCTCGACACCTGTGAGGTCACTACCACATATGCTCTGACTGGGTTCACATAGAGGTGGGGTTTACTCAACATACACACATTGCCGACATACAGGCTGACAGGTCCAGTGAGGACATCTCCACACCCTCCACCACACATGTGGAGATGTCTGTACCAGCGGTTTGTGGTCACCAAATGTTCTGTGACACACAGGTGGGACATGCTCTCTCCAGGGTAGTGTGAATAGCATCCATGAGACCAGATGGTGAGCCCGCTGTGTACTCCACTATCTCATTTGGGATTAGGACCCACAGTTAGGACAGCTATTTCTTTATAGCCTCACCTCAGGTAGGGTGCCCAGGTTGTATCGCATGACAACTGTATTCCCACATCACAGGGCCAATGCCTCCACTGAGGCTGGTTATTACTGTCCCAGTACCCTGAGGAGACCTATCTGCATAGACATGGGGTGGGATCATACTGCGGTTCGTACATGACTGCATAGGGGACATACATACTTCGTGATCCCACACGGTTTGTCTTGTTCATGGGCGGTTCATGCCTTTAAGACATGGTTGACATTTCGGACGGTCACCCAGCCCATTGCTGGGGTGTTGCAGTCCATACAGCCTACCTCGTCCTGGCAAAGGGCTTCATAACATTACCCCCTCAGGTAACGCGTTAATGAAACCATTGGCTGGGATGTGAACATGTACATCACAGAATGTGTTGTAAACTGTCTATGTGACACAACCCACATGGTCATAGTTGCTGGCTGCATGTCAGACCAACTGCCTGTCACAGGTGGTGTCCCATGGTGCCATTCCGTGGGTGCACCCTGTCATACATCTACATTTCCACGGTACAGGCACACACAGCGGTGTTATGGGTAACATTGTTTGTAGATGCTTGCAGAACAGATGCCATACTGGGACGGACATCTGACACAGATATCCTTGAAGGGGCCTCGGATATGCATATCTGCTGTCAGGGACATGTCCCACAGCTAACTGGTACATAATGCAAAGTCATACCTGTCGAGGGTAGTAGGTCACCCCTGTACAGCGTATAGGTGGCTGTCCACACAGCACAGGGGTGACTACCAGGGATCAGGGGACAGGGTTTGTCGGTCGCCTTTCATTCAACACACACATTGCTATCGTGGTTCTGTGGGACTTCTACATTGACCACCTGTATGTGCAGGGAGTCACATCTGACTTCACAGCCCGACACGCATACACGGTCACTATATAGCATAGAACTTCACTTATTTGCCTAAGTATGAGCTTATTGTTGTGGCAGTTTGGTAGCTTATTCTGTTTCTTGGGACATTTAGGTATTTCAGTTACGGAAATAACCGATTCAGGCTACAATTACATTAAATACGGAAATCATTATGACCTACACTCTTCGCACACTTCCCGCTTTTAATGCTTTATTTCGAACATTATGCCAATACAGGGACTGCCCTCGTAAAGTGGGACGGTTGGTGACCTTAGTCGCTACTCCTATGTCGGTGCGGCGTGCTGACATGCTGCTGTACACCTTCTCTGACTATGCACACTCACAGTACATTGCTGTCGGACACGGTATTACGTATCCTTTGTTCCTTGGACAGGTACATTTCGGCCGTGGGTTTTATTTGCTTCTCTGTTTAGTTGGGACGGGTACTTTGTTGCATACTCTGCGGACATTTCATTCTGCACGGGCCATGGCTCCAGCCATTTCTATTCTGGGCGGACTATGGCAGACAGCACGTTAGGTTGCTCTTCGCCTGCCTGCTTAAACACGCCTACTGACGCATCCTACTTGGGCTCGCTCACGTACACTACGCACATGCCTGTGGTTACGGTGCACTCTCATTAATATGCATATGGCGCTACTGCGCCGGCTATGCAATGCACCGCCGGCGCAAGCCTTACGCCGGCCTTGCGCCGAGCTTCATGAATCCCGGGGCATGTGTATTAAAAAAATGTAATTTATACAAAAACTCATTTTCAAACATCCCCATAAATAAATTTGCATAGGCCGGAGCAAAAGCTGCTCCCATTGCTGTTCCGGTCAGTTGTTTGTATAATTTACCGTTGAATTCAAAAATATTGTTATTCAAACAGAATTCTACCAATTCCAATGCATAATGTGTTTTGGGACAATCGCCCAGAAAAAACTTAATAGCTTCTAACCCCCAAAAATGGGAGATGTTCGTATATAGGCTCACTACATCAACAGTAATGAAATACATTCCTTCCTTCCAACATATATTTTTAATTTTTTGAAGGAAGTTGTAGGAGTCTTTAATATAAGAAGGCAATAGCAAAACTTTTTTAATTAATATTTCATGTAATAAGGTACAAACATTATAGGTAAAAAAAAACATAAGCTGACACAATAGGACGGCCTGGCGGGCTGTCCAAATTTTTATGTACCTTAGGCAAACAGAAAAATTTTGCTATTTGATTATTTCTATTTGCATAGGCCGGAGCAAAAGCTGCTCCTATTGCTGTTCCGGTCAGTTGTTTGTATAATTTACCGTTGAATTCAAAAATATTGTTATTCAAACAGAATTCTACCAATTCCAATATATAATGTGTTTTGGGACAATCGCCCAAAAAAAAACTTAATAGCTTCTAACCCCCAAAAATGGGAGATGTTCGTATATAGGCTCACTACATCAACAGTAATGAAATACATTCCTTCCTTCCAACATATATTTTTAATTTTTTGAAGGAAGTAGTAGGAGTCTTTAATATAAGAAGGCAATAGCAAAACTTTTTTAATTAATATTTCATGTAATAAGGTGCAAACATTATAGGTAAAAAAACCATAAGCTGACACAATAGGACGGCCTGGCGGGCTGTCCAAATTTTTATGTACCTTAGGCAAACATAAAAATTTTGCTATTTGATTATTTCTAATAATTATCTTTTGATCAACATCAGACTTAGTTAAATAATGTAATCTAATACCTTTCTGTAATAGGTTATAAAAATCTGTTTCTGCTTTTTTCATATAGGCTACATTAATTTCAAGATATACATTTTTATTATCAAGATGTTTCATGCACATGTTATAATAATCACAAGCATTCAAAATAACTAATTTTCCCCCTTTATCTGAGGGCTTAAAAACTATATTTTCATTTTTACTAAGTGCTTGCAATTTATTCCATTCTATTTTAGTTAAATTATAATGTCTTTGTTTCATGAAATATTCTAACTCCTTATCTAACATTAAATTTAACACGCACTCAAATTTTTGTATTGTCAAATTCTTATAAGGGGGTAAAAAAGAACTATTAGATTTTAACATACTTGTGTCCAACATACTATATGCATTACTTATACCTTCACTATCCGATAGACAAGAATAAAAGCTCTCATCACTATCTACATCACTATTGGACATTTCTACAATGGAGCTGTTAATATTATTAATAGAATAAGAATTGAGTCTAAAAAAATATTCCCTAAGGTTCATTTTTCGAAATAGCTGAAACAATTCAATTTTCAATTCATATTTTTTTGGAAAACAAGTAGGAACAAATTTTAATCCCTTCTCCAAAATACCTAATTCAATATTATCTAAAGCATAGTTGGACAAATTAACCACATAGTTACTAATTAAAGTCTCATTATTAAACTCAAGACCATCTACCTCTTTTAAAATGTCCATCGCCCGAGTCTCTGTGGCGTTCCGAATTATTCCAGCCCCTTTTCCTGGAGTTCGTATAATGTCCATTGGAATTCGAGAATGTTTTCTGAAAGCCTTCTGAATTTGCAGCTCCTGGCAACTCTGGAAAGTTCTCTCTGTCATCCTCTTCCCATGATGACGCTCCGCTTTCACCAGACAGGAAGCCTTTATTTTTATATGGTTCGGAAACCGGATTTTCTCTTTGAAACGATACAGCCTTTTTCCTATTCCTCTGGTTACTTGAGAACACAAACGCCCTCTTGTGTTCATAATCCCTAATGTCTCTAGTTAGCTTATATTTCTTCCGTTCAATCAGATCTTTTTCATAGTTAGCTAATTTTGTATTTATACCCACCAGGAAGTTCTCCAAAGTGGAATTAGAAGTTATACTGACTAGTTGATCACAAACATGTTTCATTTCACTTACAAGTTTTTCTTTTTTAATATTGTCCCTCTCAGTTAAAATTGAAACCCATTCAGCACTGCAACGATGCGCAGCCGCTATCCATCGTTCATGAAACTTTTGATCTACCTCATCATTGAGATCAAATGGTGTGGAAGGGTTTTTAACTGATCTCAGACCACGGGGTGTAATATCTAATTCCGCATATCTTTCCAGACTTCCGATATTGTAAAAAACGCCGTTTCTTTAAAAATTAACTTTTCCAATTTGATACATAAATCTTGTGCATCAGGATTATCTGGTATAGTAACTTTCTTGCCTATCGTGGCAAATGGATAATTGGCAGTTCTCATTCGGGAATTCTCCCATTTCTTCATAATACCCAGACACGAGCCTCCTGGACCTTCGGGGATCATTTTAGTTGTACCAAGCAAATTATGGTCAGCTTCACTGGTTGGTAGAACATTAACATGACCAGTATTCTCACCATTACGCTGAAATATTTCCATACCAGACTCTCTAAATATGCGCGGAAAGGAGCACATGGACTCACTCGTCATATTATAAAACAACAGAGAGACCGCCAACTATATTAGCAACAACAAGAACAAAAAGTGATTCCCAGCTCTACTTTCAAAGTCTGGATAATTTATTCACTGTGATTCAATATACTTTCAAAAGAAACAGTTCTTATTCTCTTAGCGCCTCGGCCACAGCCTTTACAGAGTAAAATTCTACAGTTACTAAAAAACACTTTATATACAATTATAAAACAATTAATTAAATTCAATTAAACTATTATTCAATTAAAACATGACAAAATGAATATTTAAAGGTATAGCCTTAAATAAGGCTTTGCCAGTTGCATTACCTATTTAAACCATGGGGAAATTAAGTGCCATATTTCATGATTAGAACGGACTCCTTCTGTCTTAATATATTTTTCTGATAATCAACATTATTATAATGAAGTGGTACATGTTCTAATACAGTTACTTTCATACAGCTACTATCACCACCATGAAATAAATTAAAATGTTCTGCAATAGGACTAGTCGGTTTTTTATTCTTCACATCTCTAACATGTTCTTTTATTCTGTCTGCCAACATCCTCTTCGTTTCACCAATATAATATTTATTACATGTACAAAAAATAACATAGATTAATCCCCTACTTCTACAGGAATATTTAGCTCTAGCGGAAAAATTCTTTCCATTAATTTTAACTACTTCAGTTACTATATATTTGCACACTGAACAACTACCACAAGGGAATGTTCCTACATCTTTAATATTATTGAATATATGAATCTTAGGTTGTTTAAAAACACTATGTACTAAAAAATTCTTAATACTTTTAGCTTTTTTATATGATATAATCGACTCAGTGTTTTTTAAAGAGTCAATCTCCTTCTTAATAAAATTCCAGTACTGCTTTATTAATTCATTCATAATACCAGAAAAATTTGTATGTTATGTAACAAAAAACATTTTTTCTTCATTTACTGTATTGTTATTATACCTATAATTATTATATCCTCTATCAAATGTTTTTATATTCAAACTCTTTTTAAATATTTTTATAAGACTATTTTTAACTTCGGTGGCATCATAGCCCCTATTAATAAACAATTTAGCTACTCTCAGGGACTCATTATAAGCTAAATTAACATCAGAATTCAGTCTTTTTATTCTAATGAACTCTCCATAAGGAATAGCTCTTAAGGTATGCATTGGATAACAACTACTTCCACACATCTTCCAACTAATTTCATCAAATTTTCTATAGATGCTAGTGTGTATAAAATAATCATTAATGCCTTTAAGAGAAATGTCCAAATAATTAACTTTGGAACCCATCTGTACATCACTGAATTTTATACCATATTGGTTAACATTTAATTCATCAATAAATTGTCCAGAAATTTCATAACCATCCTTACAGATAAAAATAAGATCATCAATAAATTTATAATATTTAACAACATGTGTATTAAAAAAAATTTAATTTATACAAAAACTCATTTTCAAACATCCCCATAAATAAATTTGCATAGGCCAGAGCAAAAGCTGCTCCCATTGCTGTTCCGGTCAGTTGTTTGTATAATTTACCATTGAATTCAAAAATATTGTTATTCAAACAGAATTCTACCAATTCCAATACATAATGTGTTTTGGGACAATCGCCCAAAAAAAACTTAATAGCTTCTAACCCCCAAAAATGGGAGATGTTCGTATATAGGCTCACTACATCAACAGTAATGAAATACATTCCTTCCTTCCAACATATATTTTTAATTTTTTGAAGGAAGTCGTAGGAGTCTTTAATATAAGAAGGCAATAGCAAAACTTTTTTAATTAATATTTCATGTAATAAGGTACAAACATTATAGGTAAAAAAAACATAAGCTGACACAATAGGATGGCCTGGCGGGCTGTCCAATTTTTTATGTACCTTAGGCAAACAGAAAAATTTTGCTATTTGATTATTTCTAATAATTATCTTTTGATCAACATCAGACTTAGTTAAATAATGTAATCTAATACCTTTCTGTAATAGGTTATAAAAATCTGTTTCTGCTTTTTTCATATAGGCTACATTAATTTCAAGATATACATTTTTATTATCAAGATGTTTCATGCACATGTTATAATAATCACAAGCATTCAAAATAACTAATTTTCCCCCTTTATCTGAGGGCTTAAAAACTATATTTTCATTTTTACTAAGTGCTTGCAATTTATTCCATTCTATTTTAGTTAAATTATAATGATGTCTTTGTTTCATGAAATATTCTAACTCCTTATCTAACATTAAATTTAACACGCACTCAAATTTTTGTATTGTCAAATTCTTATAAGGGGGTAAAAAAGAACTATTAGATTTTAACATACTTGTGTCCAACATACTATATGCATTACTTATACCTTCACTATCCGATAGACAAGAATAAAAGCTCTCATCACTATCTACATCACTATTGGACATTTCTACAATGGAGCTGTTAATATTATTAATAGAATAAGAATCGAGTCTAAAAAAATATTCTCTAAGGTTCATTTTTCGAAATAGCTGAAACAATTCAATTTTCAATTAATATTTTTTTGGAAAACAAGTAGGAACAAATTTTAATCCCTTCTCCAAAATACCTAATTCAATATTATCTAAAGCATAGTCACTGAGTCCAGCTGGATCTACTTTACCTGGGCAGCATATGCCATCTGTGTGAGCCATTGCATCCCCTTGATGAGGTACTGTTGTCCTGTACCAGTTGCTGTAGGTGTCTGGTTAGGTACATCCCAAAAGGTGCATTGTACGCAATTATAGGCCTGATGATGGATGAGTAAAGAGGCACAATGACCTCCCCTGCCATACATGTGGATCCCTCATGATTAGCTGGGCTATGTAACATGTCTTTCAATCCACGTTGGCCATGTGGTTGACAAATGACAGACCGCTACCATGTTTCTTCCCCAGGTCCCCAACTACGTCTTCTGTACTCAATGGCCTAACACCTATGTTGTACTGTGCCACCAATGTGGAGGCGTGGGAATCTGCATTGAATACTGATACTCCCCCTCCCTTGTTCAAGTGTTGGGGCCGACAAGAATGGTAACAGCTATAACTTGGTAGTACTGGTGTGCTCCTGTGAAACCTGAAACAGGTTCATGTTACTGCACAGATATCGATGTCCAGAATGTTAAGTAGGGTTTTGAGTGCGTGCATCCTTAGGTCTAGACTTCTGGTGTTGAGTAGCATCACTCTTACTTCCTCACCCTTTGTGATACAAATGGATGTGGGTTTGTCTTATGAGCCTTGCCTAATACAGGCACTATGGGTGTAGCAAGAGGCTCCGCCAAATTCCAATAGGACAGGGGTGACAGGTGCAAGCTGTCCCTAGCAAAGCATACCACCCCAAGATGGCAGGCATTGGCACACCTGTGAATGACACCAGTATGTCAGTCAATTGTTGGAAGGGATCATCATGCCTTGATATTGTGGCATGGTTCTAGGTGAGGGTAGGATGCTACCTACATTATGTCAAGGTCAGGGTCAAACTGTCTTGGGCTACGTGCTCAGAGAGCTCTGTACTGTCTCATGTCATGTAGTCCAGGGAGGAATGTGTCAGGCCATTCACACCAGCATGGACATTGACTGAGTCATACCTGTACTTGCCTTGGGGTTACCTGAGTGTTTGTGTTATGTGGCAGGTCATAGTGCCCGACAGGCTGCACACCGTGACCCTCACCTCGTTAAGCCTGGTGAACGTGATGTTAGTGTGCCTGATGATAGAGGCACCTAGTACAGGTGTATGAGGTGTGTTGTTTACTGTTAATGGCTGTGAGTGTTCAGCACATTGGCTTTGTGTGATATGTGTTGCACATGTCCGTTTCCGTGGTAGTGGTTGCCTGGATGTCTGCTTAGGAGGTCTCTGCTGCATAGGCAGAGCTGTGGTCCGAGCCTACAAGTATGTTCATGTGTGATCATGTGTTAGGTCCACTGTTGTGGTAGGTCTATGTGAGACTGGAAGTGTAGTGAGTGGTCTCCTTCGCCACCTGACTGGTTATGGTGGTATTGAGTAGACAGAGCCTAGCCTCCAGTTTGGTATATGGTTGCATCACTCACATGAGTTTGAATTTGTTGTTAGGAGGAGGGGGTTGTCTGTGTACATGCATCTGTTCTAACATTGTCTCTGGAGTACCACACTCACCAGCTGGACTGGGTAGGGAACTGACAACTGACCTCTGGACATGCTAGAATACTATTGTGAATTCTGTAATAATTAATGATTGAAAACAAGGTCCAGTGGGGAGTGAGGGTGTACTGACATTACCTACAACTGCTGACTGATAGAAAAGCGTCAGTGAGCAAGTGCCAGGTAACCTAAGTGCAATGTGTCACAATTAAGTAAATGCAACAATGAGAAGCAGTCACTTGCTGTCATGTGTAACATGGAAATACGTACAGTAAGCAATGCAGATATCAGTAGTGAGTCACAGACGTGTTGAGAAGCTGTTTACTATGTGGAAGTAGCATACCAGTGAAATAACAAGCTAACAAATAACAAGCATATAAACAAAGGTAGATCCAGGAGGCCTGGATGTAGTGGTTACTACAGCAAACAAGGTGTAGCAATGTCAGTAAGATACAGCTCAGATATGCAGGCACTATAAACCTGAAACCAGATGTCCCCAGCTATGAATGGCAGAGTACAGCCTATTGTCACACACGAGTGCAGACCACAAACCTTGTTAATGTTAAATAACTGGCCTGAAGGCCAACTGCCCATACCAGAACTAATACACTTGTACACTGGGCCCTCAATCAGCAGTTCACAACTTCAATGGATGAAAGATATGTGTCCTGCCACCACAGTGCTTGCCACCAACCTCCCTAATGTAAAACAACTGGTCTGAAGGCCAAGTGCTTAGTACAAATGACATAGAATGATAGCTACACTGTAATCAAGTTTTAACCAAGCAGTAATAAGTAGAAGTTAATACTCCCTGTATAGAATGTGTACCATGTATTGTTGAGATACTATGCTGATAACCTGTTTGTGTACCTTTCCAGCTTGACATGGCTCCAAAAGGAACCCATCATATTCTGCTGCAGAGGATGACGTGATTCACCAGAGCCTGGTGCGTGACTATGCCATCCTGTTCTCACGCACCACCCAGAATCAGCAGGAGAGGTCTGCACTGTGGCAAAACCTCGTTAGCAGGATAAATGATGTTGGCATGCATGATAGGACATATGAGCAGGTGAGACATCACTGCAGTGATTTGATTAGAAATGTCCGCCAGCGTGCTGCAGATATCCGCAGGCAACAGGTTGCCACAGGTGGGGGGGGTGGCCACACATCCCCCCCTCACCAGACAGGAGGGGCTACTGCTAAGTGTTGTGGATCCAGCCCCAGAACAACAACAGCAACACTCATGCATCATGATGGAGGTTGGATCCACACAGCAGCAAGACACCGAGCGTGCAGGTAAGATGCCATATTCATTTATTGTTATTACTTTTACATTTGTTGACCCAGACAGTCTAGCTGGATATATGTCCATTGTCAGTAGAGGCCTGTGGAGAAAAGCTCCACACATAACGTAATAAAGGCAGACAGACAAGTTGTTAATACAGACAGACAACATGATAGAATTGTACACCAGCCTGTTAATTAAATCAACATACATGTAAGGAACTCAAACAGTTTAGAGTCATACACAATGTACCATTGGTTTCAAAGCAATCCTACCTAAAGCATAATGGTTATGCAATAAGGCAAAAGCCATATACATAATAGTTAGGGCTCAGAAGGGTAGAGAAGTAGAAGGAGTATGAAAGATACAATGATATGGAAGAGGCAGGAGTCAAGAAGGGAAGTGAGGAAAAGAAGGAAGACAGTCAAGAGGAGGTGGGAGGGATGGGAGAAGTAGGTCAGAGCATAGAAGGACATCAAGGTGAAAGAAACAGGGTAGAAGCTAGTTTCTATGCACAATGAGGGGTTAAAGGTAAAGAGAGGGTAGGGAGAGGGACGTTAGCCTGGACTCCAAGAAGAACAAAGCCAGTGGTTTTGGAAGTACAGTTTGAGTTGTCGTTTGAAGAGAGGTAAGGGTGAGATTAGAGTTAACTCCTGGTATGTACATATGACTGTTCTGTACACTGTTACTTCATGCATGCATAAGGTGTGCATGTGGTATGTATCTGTCATCATGATATATATACAGACATTATGTGCAGCTGATGTGTATAAGGGAACTAGTGTACTACTGTACTGTATCATGTGCAAAACAAATGGCACACATGTGCCCACTGACATTACTCTCTTCACACTTCAAGGTCCCTCCCATCTAGCAACGAGGCAGGCCATACATGCTGGTGAGTCTTTTTAACATTATCTGTAAAACAATTTATAAAACTAGGAAGAGTAGTGTAACTCTGTAGTAGACATGCTGGTGACTGTGTTCACAATACCTGTAATACACAGTTGTAGTAAATTGAGTAGTGTAACACGGTACTGATGTGTGTGTTTACTGTGGGGTGTGCATGTGTGCAAGTGTGCCTGTGCCCAAGTGTGCATGTGTGTTAGTGTCCATGAGTGCATGTGTCCATTTCTGAATGTGTGCATTAGTATTGAAGTGCATCTCTGTCAAATATGTATTGAGACTGTAATCTGTCTTCCATGTTTTCCTCCCGTAGGTTCTGGTGCTGCTCTGGTGACCTGCAGCAGGGAACCTGAATCTTGTGCCCCAGGTACTGATGATGATGAAATGTCTGTAATGGTGCAGGAAGGTGTGTCTTGGTCCACCATTGGTCAGCCAATTGACAGTACACAGCTTTCAACCCCGTCAATGCGCACAGTCATCCTGCCGTTACATCCTTTGTCACCATTGTCCCTAGGTGATGGACAGTCTGCAGTGGGCATAGATCAGGGTAATGTGGTACCTGTGGTACATGCATCCCCACAAGGCAGCCATGAGCAGGGGCCTCCAATGGTACCACGCAGACAGTCGCCCCATGGGTTCTCGTGGGGGCATCCGTGGCCATACTGCCTCTGGCCGACGTGCCCAAGGAGGTATGTCAACCTCCACTATGTTTTGAACTGTCATGCAGGCACAGGCACGTATGGAAAGGTACACCAGACAGGGTCTGAGGGAGCTGAGAGCATGTCGCACAGCCATGACAGACGGCATGCGTGACATTGCGAATGCTATCCGTAACTTCACAGATGTCATTGACAGACATTGTGGGGGCATAGAACAGCTGCTCCACAACCAGATGTCTATGGGCCAGGGCGATGGTGTGCGTTTGCGATGTCGACGTGGCCGTATGCCAGCAACAGCACCAGCTGGCAGTGGCCACGGACGACAACAGGCCCACTCGCGCACCTCAAGTGCCAGCACCAGCCCCAGCAATGCTGGGTCTGTACTGTCATCAAGACGCCCCAGGAGACCACGTGCACATGGCTCTGGACAGTCCCAACAGGGAACTGTGTCCAGTCAACACACCCCTGCTTCCGATGACAGTACCCAGTCTGGGTTAGTACCAGATACGGCCCGTAGCACCCCTGCCAGGCACAGGTACCGTGTCCGTGCCCACAGACACTGATCTGGATGACCTGACAGGTGCAGTCTGTGGCTGTCCACAAAACCCTGTACATGGCAGCCATTATGTGGGACTGTGTGCGTGCTTACACACATGCAGAAACCTAATGCCTAGGGCAAACACATACACACACACACTGCACCAACACCGGTCCACCCTGTACTGCTGCCCCTCACAAACACACATACACACACATGTCAATTGGTGTTACCAGTGGCTGGCTTGGGCATACCTAACCCACACCCTGTGCATATGATGACACTGTGCCACCTCCTGCATACTACAACATCGGTGCAGGTAAAGGTAAACACGTTGCTGATGCACAGGGTGACTACATAGATGTGTATAAGTAGTAACATGTTGGTAACTGTTCACTGTTCCAGTATAATTGTGTGTATATCCCAGCAGTCCTGCTGCAGTAACTGTATGAATGTCCTCAATTGTTATCTGCACTCATACTACTTACCAAAGTGTACCAGCTGCACACCATCACATGCTAACATTGACTATGGCAATGCACATCTTGTGCTGTTATGTAGATTCAGCTATATGTATCTGTTCTGTCACACATGCATTTATACACACCCTGCTACCCACACACATGCACGCTCACCTGCCATTCCCATTATTTATCACCCTACATGAGTAGCTGTTGATACATGACAGGTACACATTTGAGAAGTGCACTATGTTGTTTACTACTGGCGTCCCCTTCTCTACCTGTACTCACAGGGTGCAGGCAACCTCATCAGTTGAAAGATGTAATGTGCATCAGGTACTGTAGTACCCTGATTGCCACATCAAACATGTTTCCCATACGGAAATGCACACACAGACACATCCCACATCCACACACTTGCCACATTCAGGCTTCAGAACACTATCTAGGTATATTCGGGTACATGTGTGTGTTACAGTAGCATGTAACACTATACTGAGTACTGGCAGTTGTCTGTTGTCATGTTGTCTGTATAGAATAAAAGAATTGTTTGATTATCCTACTCCGTTTTGTGGACATTACTTGAAGAAGTGTTACCTTACATGTGTTATTGGTACCACCACCTTCTCTTTTGTAGTTTTGTTTGTATAGAGTACTATCAACATCACTGCCTGTTAAGGGTAATGACCACCCTGCAGTGCATAGCCCCATGTGGCAAAAGCCACATCCCACCCCATCATTGTGCACACACACTAACCCCACCAACAGTAAAACACATACTTTCCATTTGCAAGATTCAAACCCATACCTAACTGTGTTATGACAGTAGAAACAGACACATTAGCAGAGTGTGCTATTTGCAGCAGTTGGAAAAATCCTTACCAATGCTGTACTTAGAGGGTGCTGACATCATCTGTGTGTAGGAGGAGGGCTGTGCACCCTGTAGTGTGTTTTCCCAGTTGGGAAAAGGCAGTTAAGCCTCCCAGCATTGTGCACACACATAAACCCCACTCATACTAGCACACATACATTCCCTTTGCAGGATTCAAACCCCTACCTAACTACGTTATGACACTGGAGAAAGACGCATGAGCAGAGCGCGCTATGCGAATTACTGGAGAACTTTACTACAGGTAATATAGTTATACAGTCCTGACATCATCAGTGTTTCAAAAGGGGGATCTGCATCCTGTACTGTACTGTCACAGTTGCTAATAGGGACATTTCCCACACACACATCAATGTGTTTGAGGTTTGCATATGTGGGGGATCCAGTACTCCAGTGTGATTAGTATATGGTTTGATTGCAACAATGAGGGATATACTCCCAGTGGTGAGCAGTTTATACTCATGTTTGTGATGATCAGGTCTAGTATATCAGCCCCTCTTGTGGGAAGGTTGGTTACCTGTTCCATAGCCAAAGAATGTCTGATCTATGGGAACCCTAGAGCTTGGGTATTGTGGCTTGTGTAATGTTCACAGTCTATGTTTGGGTAGCTGACGTCACCCAGTATGATGGTGTTTGCAGAGTAATCTAAACTCTCCTGTGTCAGCATGAAGGCTGTGTGGGAGTCCTGAGTTTGAGAGGGTGCTGTAAGAGCTCCTCTGTGTCTCTTTCCATGTGGTCCAGGGAGGTACGTCTCAGGTTGTTTGCACCATTATGGACAATGTCTGCCTCATAGTTGTACTTGCTGTGGAGTGACCTGTGTGCCTGTGTTATGTGGCACATTCTATCACCCGACAGGTAGCTAACTGTGACCCTCACCTTGCTCCGTCTGGAGGGCGGCACGTCTGTCAACAGCTCATGTCAAGCAAGTTCACACCCCTCATAAATGATGTGGAAACCTTCAAAGGCCCAAGGCCTGTTGAAAATATGGACCAGACTGCAGATACCTGTATAAAGGCATTCTATGGACACATTCAGGAATGCATGGATCATGAAGCCACATATGAAAGCATGACCCAATTCTCCAAAGGCAGATGTCCTGGGTGCTGGACACCAGCCATAACCACACTGTACAATAGAAGGATGACGCCACTACATGATACAACTACCTCCCAAAATGTGAAGGCACCACTGATGAGTATTGGAAGACAACTACAGGCACCCATATGATTGTCTAAGGCCATCTTTGAGAGAGGATTCCACAAGCCACTGAGGATAATCACAAGGCTGCCTGTAGTTATGTTAGTAACCTGGGTGGTACTACCCAGATATGCTCAGAGGTAATCCAAGATGGCACACAAAATACAAAACACACAGACATTGCCATCATCCTAGTGGACAGGTTCAATGCTGCCTTCTCCCCCCACCACACCAAAAGGACAAATATGTCTCGCGGCACAGTGCTGCCCCTGACATCACAGATGCTCAGGTAAGAGATGCCCTTCCCAAAGCAATAAACACTGCATCAATGGGACCAGACAGTGTCCCAGGCTGTGTCCTACATGAACCACAAGAAGAGCTACACCCAGACATAACACCACTGTTCAATCCCAGCCTTAATACATGATATGTGGCCAGAGAGTGGCATACAGCAACAGTGGTCCCTCAACATTCAGGTGGTGCCTTCACGGATCCTGGACACTACTCACCCCATATGTCTGACTAGCTTTGTCTGCAAAGCTATGGCAAGGATCATCATGAACCTCACATATCTAGATATTGTGGACCTACAGACATGTCACCATACACAGTTTGGCTTTGTCAATGGCAAATCCTGCCTCTCAAACCTGTTTGATTTCTTTGAAACAGTCACCAAGGCCACTGTCAAGGGAAGGAGGTCTACACAGCCTACCTGGACCTTGCATAAGCCTTGGATACAATACCACTTGTGCATTCTAGGAAGCTCACCAGTGTACATATTAACCCCTATGTCACTATGGGTATTGCACAGTGGCTCAAGGGCAGAACACACATGGTAGAATTGCTGGAGCCATGTCAGCCTCCAACCTGGTACAAGTGGTGTCCCACAAGGCACAGCCCTGGGAGCTGTCATGTTCATTATATATTTATCATAGGTACAGGCCAACATGGAAGTACTGTGGCTCAGCAAGTCGCAGGTGACTGCAAACCGGACACCATAATCAACTCACCAGCTAACACACGCATCCTACAAAGGGACTCTTGCAAACACACGACTTGTGTCACAGCCATGGCCTCAACGTGAATGACAGAAAGTGTATAGTCATCCCGTTTGTCAAACACAAGGTGACCACATTACCGCATATGTGTTAATCCATTAAGTGCAGGCGAAGGAATTATGGACCTTGGGGTACACAGGTTGATAGCATTCTACCATTTGACAACAACATGGACAAAGTGGTTAGGTAAGCATGTTATATGGGCCACATCATCATGGGATCCACATGTAGATCAGGGGAGGACATTGTGCCCCTTTACTCATCCCTCATCATGCCCATAATTGACTATGATGAACCTGTCGGCATGCACCTTACCAGACACCTGCAGCAACTGGAGATACCACATATGTACCTCGACAAGGGGATCAAAGGGCTCAAACAGATGCCACATACTGACTGGTTAAAATAACAGCAGCTCTACTCAGTGACATACTGCCTCTTCATAGGCAATCTGTGCCTGACATAGAAGGCCAGGTCATACCCTCAATTAATGGCCATGCTGCATCTCAGAATATCCAGATCCCACCAGGGTACACGCTGGAAATACATGAACCTCAGGAGTGATATACATAGGACATGCTGGAGGGGCACATTCACAACTCAGAGGGTCCCTTCATTCCTGAATATTATCCAAATAGAGGTTAGGCAGACTGACTCAGTGACTATCTTCAAGAGTGATATTAATGACTGGATGTGACATTGTAAGGTTACCCTGGGTATCACTTATGTGTCACTGTGAGACAGAGGCACAGTTTACTAACCTTGGAAAAGGGCATAGCAAGACAGATTCACAATGCATGTTGAAAGGCACACACATTCTGGCTAGGTGGATACATGCCCTGGGCAGACATCCCTGTACGAACCTATGGACCTATGTATCTTTTTCACCATTGGCCCTGTGCTGTTAATCACCAATGTAATCTCAATACTATGGTAGCATGTGCAAAGGTCAGTTGTCAGTCACCTCTATGGTACAGTTGTGGAATATGTGTGTCATGTAGTAATATCACAGCTGCCACATGTACACAGTCAACCCTATCCCCTACCCATGGATGTACATCACATGTATGAGATGGAAACACATGGCCAAACTGTGGACTAAGCACTCTGAACCCAGTACTGGCATAACCTGTCTGGTGGCATGACATACTACAGTGACAGCAATACCAATCTGATGTGGACCTACACGGACAGCAATACAAGCATGGAAACACAACAGGTCAGTTGTGAAGCCTAAGGATAGCATCCTGCATGACTGGCAGACATCTCTGCAGCTGGCACACAGGCATACATTAGGCCTGCACACAGCATGCATAACACATAGCACACAAATCCTGTGTGTCAAACAAGCACAGTCTGTACAGCTATACAACACTACTGCCGCAGTTGTGTTAGGTACTTTTATTGTCCATTACAGTGAGACAATGCTCACCAGGCTGGAAAAGGTGTAGGTCACAGTGATATGCTCATGGGGCACTATGGTTCACCACATAACACAAACATACAAGTCAGTCAGATGCATGGACACATATGACTCAGTCATTGTCCATGCCACCACAGCTGATGTGGGATGTCCCTCACTGGGATACATGATAGGGAACATGGAAGGGATCACTGAGCAAGTGACACAGGCTGGTAGACCCCGGACTTTGGTTGGCATCAGACCCTCACCAGGGATTCTGACAAATTACTGAATGCTAATGAATTAGTGTAGCTACAACACCCTAGCTGAATGGTTCTTAGCATGCAGTCACTGCATTGCTATGGAATACTGTCTTGCCACTCCCACAACAGGTGAAAACATGCAGCTCCTGTACATCAACAACATGTAGACTATATGCCCCAGACCAGGTGTGCATCCCTCACTACTAGGCTGATAGCATCTACATCTCACACTGTATATACACATCCCACATGCAGCACCTGCACAGAAGACCACGGTCATAATGTTACCCTGTGCAAATACCATGTATTCACATGTGGCAGGCATCACACATGGTAACTATTGAAGGTCACAGGTACATATGTGTCTTTGGCACACACATACATCATGTGTGCATTGCCATAACTGGTTTAATCAATGTCATGCATAATTGTGAGTGACAACCCACACACATGGGCATTCTGTGTGTGCAAAACACACGTGGCATGTCTGTAATCTAAAGCCATACATAATTGTGATATCGTTTAGAAAGGGGTATGTGCATCCTGTAGTGTGTTTTCCCAGTTGCCAAAAGGGATATATCAATCATACATACTTATCCACCCTTCGCACACACTTGCTGGATTCAAACCCCTACCTAGCTATGTTATGGCACTAGAGACAGACGCATTAGCACAGCACGCTATTCACATTACTGGGAGATTTTCTTTCCCCT
Source organism: Protopterus annectens (assembly GCF_019279795.1). Lineage (NCBI taxonomy): Eukaryota > Metazoa > Chordata > Ceratodontiformes > Protopteridae > Protopterus > Protopterus annectens. The sequence continues at coordinate 1,930,091,063 of NC_056726.1, forward strand.
GATATATTTATAGGGTGCTGACATCATCACAGTTTAGAAAGTGGAATGATCATCCTGTGGTGTGTTTTCCCAGTTGCCAAAAGGGATGTTTCTTTTATACACACTTACACCCCTTCATACACACTTGCCACATGCTGGATTCAAACCCCTACCTAACTATGTTATGACACTAGAAACGAATACATTAGCACAGTGCGCTATTCGTATTACTGGGAGATTTCTTTTCCCCTGATATACTTATAGGGTGCTGACATCATCAGAGTTTAGAAAGTGGAATGATCATCCTGTGGTGTGTTTTCCCAGTTGCCAAAAGGGATGTTTTTTTCACACACACTTGCCACATGCTGGATTCAAACCCCTACCTAACTCTGTTATGACAATAGAGACGGACGCATTAGCGCAGCGTGCTATTCGCATTACTGTGAGATTTCCTTTCCCCTGATATACTTATAGGGTGCTGACATCATCGGAGTTTAGAAAGTGGAATGATCATCCTGTGGTGTGTTTTCCCAGTTGCCAAAAGGGATGTTTCTTTCATACACACTTACCTCCTTCACACACACTTGCCACGTGCTGGATTCAAACCCCTACCTAATTATGTTATGACACCAGAGATGGACGCATTAGCGCAGCGTGCTATTCGCATTACTGGGAGACTTCTTTTCCCCTGATATACTTATAGGGTGCTGACATCATCAGAGTTTAGAAAGTGGAATGATCATCCTGTGGTGTGTTTTCCCAGTTGCCAAAAGGGATGTTTCTTTCATACACACTTACCCCCCTTCACACACACTTGCTGGATTCAAACCCCTACTTAACTATGTTATGACACTAAAGACGGACACATTAGCACAGCGCGCTATTCGCATTACTGGGAGGTTTCCTTTCCCCTGATGTACTTATAGGGTGCTGACATCATCAGAGTTTAGAAAGTGGACATCATCAGAGTTTAGAAAGTGGAATGATCATCCTGTGGTGTGTTTTCCCAGTTGCCAAAAGGGATGTTTCTTTCATACACACTTACCCCCCTTCACACACACTTGCCACCTGCTCGATTCAAACCCCTACCTAACTATGTTATGACACTAGAGACGGACGCATTAGCAAAGCGCGCTATTCGGATTACTGAGAGATCCCTTTTCTCCGATATACTTATAGGGTGCTTACATGATCAGTGTCTAGAAAGGGGAATGAGCATCCTCTGGTGTGTTTTCACAGTTGCTAGGAGTAACATTTGGACCAAGTGTGTGAGCATGCCCAGTTCAGCCTTCCTATGGCATGTTGTGTGAAAGATGTCTCATTTATCTAAGTGTGTGAGCATGCCCAGTGTGGGCTTTACATATGTTGAACTCTGCAGCCCATCACATTTGTGGATGAGTGTGACCTTCAACAAATACCTCCAGTTTATGGTTGTGTGTTCTGTGCCATGTTGTGTAGTTACTGTCCAAATGCTTTTTGTGTGAACAAAACAGGGAGTATACTGTGCCTGCAGGTTTTGCATGGGATACTTTGCACACAATTGTCAACATCCGTTCATACTAACCTAACACCATAGCACTGTATAGTGTAGTGTTTCAGTACTTTCACTGTGGTGGTCAGTATCCTGGGCTTTAGTCCTATCACCGCTTTACATTTCCATAGTGTGCACACCAGCCTGGTTAGGGTCCAGTTGTGCACATCTGCACAAAGGTGGTGCCTCTACAGACCTTGGTAATTACTGCCCCATAAGCTTAACAAGTGTAGTCTGCAGATCTATGGAGAGGATCATAATTGAGCTCATAAACAAAGATATAGGGGACATGCAGACATTGTACCCATCCCATTTTGGCTTGGTCAAGGGCAGATCATGCCTTTTGTACTGGGTTGACATCTTCAAAATGGTCACTTAGGCCATTGTTGGGGAAAGGCAGTCCATACAGCCTACCTTGGCCTTGCAAACACTTTCAACACAATACCCCACTCAGGTATTGTGGGAAACCCTAACAACTGAAATGTAAACCCATATGTCACAACATGGGTTGCAAACTGGCTTAAGGACGGGACCCACAGGGTTAGAGTTGCTAGCACTATGTTAGACTCCAGGCTGGTCACAGGTGGTGTCACACAGGGCTCAGTCCTTGGCCCCCATTGTTTGTCATGTACTTCCCAGAAGTACAGGCCAACATGGGAGGACTTTGGATGACAATGTTTGCAGATGACTGCACACTGGGCGCCATAGTGGACAGTGCATCAGACACGGATATCCTTCGGAAGGGACTCACAGTAACTGATAGCTGGTGCCAGGGCCATGGCCTGAAGTCAAAGTGCACAACATGTGTAGACATACCCTTCAGGAAAAGCAAGGTAACCCCAAGCTACCATATAGGTGGCAATCCTCTAAGCACAGAGGAGGTTATCATGGACCTGGGGACCCAGGTTGACAGTCGCCGTTCTTCTGAGACTCACGTTGCTAATGTGGCTAGAAAGACCTTCTACATTGCCCACCTGATCAGGATGGGATTCACATCCAGATCTAGTGGGTCATTGTTCCCCTGTACTCTTCACTTATCAGACCGGTGATCGCATAGAATGCCCTATTCTGGCTGTATCTCAACCAACATCTGCAGCAATTGGAGACACCCTGAATGTCCCCCACCTAAAGGATCAAGGAACCCCAACAGCTGTCATATGCTGCCAGATTGAAGACACTCCAGCTCTATTCACTCACATACCGTCTGCTTAGAGGTGACATGTGCCTGACATGCGAGGCCATGTCCAAACAGGGATTGATGGACATGCTCCACCTCAGAATCGGCAGATCCACCTGAACCACTAGTGCAGGTGACTTACACCTTAGCAGGGATGTACGTTGGACATGTTGGAGGATGGAGTTATCACCGGAGACTCCCTATGCTGTGGAATACAATCCCGGTCCATGTGAGGCAGAGCACCTTGCTGGCTGTGTTCAAGAGGTATCTTGACCTGTGGATGGAAGGTCATACGTTTAACAGACGGATCGTCACTGTGTCACTGCTGGAGAGGCATGACACAATAATGGGCACAGTACTGTTTCCATATAAGGGGTAGTTTATGCCAATGAACTCTGTGCTAGGCTTATACCTGCCTTAGGAAGATAGCCTAGTATAAACCTATGTACCTATGAACCTATCTGACCATGTTGCATTATGTTCAGATGTGAACTACTTACAACAGCCTCATCCAACATCAGTAGTGTATTCCACAACATGGGTGTACATTGGCAAACACTACCGATGTGCCCTAGGCCATTTCTAATGCTAGTCGAAGAGTGTGTTTGTCCATCAACACATTGTAAGTGTAGTTTGCCATGACATATGTCTTGTTTAGTATACTGTGCCTCTGTCTACCTGTGACATAACATTGATACCCAGGGTAAACCTCCCATCTCCCATCCACTCATTAGGATTCCTGTTGAGGGGACTCAACGAGTGTCTCTATGGACAACCTGTACTGGTAGTTTACTCATGCGTGGGGGTGGCTTCTGTGTTTTGGATAATGCAGTACAGCCTGTCCTAAATATGTCAGTGCTGGGGTTCAGGTCCCTCATGTGCATAGCTCCCTGCCATTCAGATTGTACAAGGTGCAGCATGTACATTGATTCCAGCTTGGACATGGCTTTCTACATCAGGCACAGCTTGCATCTGGGTGGACAGCATGGCAGTGTCTGGAGCTGCACTCTGTTTAATCAGGCTACACATTACATGTGTTCCAGCTCTGTCATACTCCTGGTGAGGTACTGTTGTGGACTTTACAGGTGCTGGATGTGTCTGCATGAGGTACAACAGGGGCTGTTGTGGTCATTTCTAATGCTGATGAAAGATAACTGCAGAACCACAATGACCTCCCCTTAGCTAGATGTCAGACAGCATGGACCATGCAATCACAAATAAAAACAGGACCCTCTCCACAAAGGGAAAGTGTCCTGTCTGGTGGACCCCAGCCATGAACAAACTGTATGACAGATGAGGGTTACTAATGCAAGACAGAGCTACATCTCCAAAGGGAAGACAGCTGTGATCAGCACTAGTAGAAAGCTACATTATCTCATAAAGACATGCAAGGTCAACTTGGGGACATAAATCACCAAATACAATGAAGGTAACCACACTGCTTTCTTCAGTTATATCAGACACCTGGTTGTGAACCCTCAGATATGCTCAGAGTTGGTACACAACAACATATATTCCAGTGACCTGACAGATATTGGCAACATTCCGGCGGACAACTTCAGTGCGATTTACCCCCTCCCTCACCCCCAAAAGAAGATAGTTATCACTGCTGTATGTAACCTCATTGTCATCTTGGATGTCCATGTGAGAGCCGCACTCAGCAAAGACAAGTACACAGCATCCATGGGACCTGCTGGTATCTCCAGTTGCATGCTATGTGAACTCCAGAAGGGGCTAGACCCGTATATACAACTGCTATTTAACCTTAGTCTTGCTACAGGATATGTACCTGAACACTGGCATATGGCAACAGTGGTCCCACTCCACAAAGGAGATGCCTCCACAGACCATGGCAACTACCACCACACAAGCTTAACCAGCCTTGTCTGCAAAGATATGGGAAGAGTCATTATGGAGCTCTTACACAGACACATTACTGACCTACGGACCCTTGTTCCCACCTAGTTCAGCTTTGTACAGGGCAGATCCTGCCTTTTGCACCTAGTTGACTACTATGAAACTGTCAGTAGGGCCATCGATGAGGGCTACGCAGTCCACACAGCCTACCTGCACTTGGCTAAGGCCTGTGACACAATACCACACTCAGGTATCATAGCCAAGCTCAACAGCTGACATATAACAGCATATGTCACAGGATAGGTTGCAAAATGGCTAAGAAACAGAACCCATAAAGTCAACATTGCAGATGCCTTGTCAGATTCAAAGCCAGTCACAGGTGGTGTCCCACAAGGATGTGTCCTGGGACCCCTCTTAATTGGTATTTACTTTTCAGATGTGAAAGCAAACATAGGGGGGTTGTGGCTGACAAAGTTTGCAGATGACTGCAACCTAGGCACCATAGTGAATACATCAGCCGGCACACACATACTACAGAATGCCGTCACAAAGGCGGATAGCTGGTGCCAGACGCATGGCCTGAAACTGAATGCAACTGATGTATATTCATCCCCTTTGGGAGGAATGAAGTACCCACAGATCAATACATAGACAGCAACCCACTGAGCACAGACAACAAATCAGACACCTGGGGACACATGTAGACAGTGACATCTCTTTTGACACTCCTGTTGCCAAAGTGGTTAGGAAGACTTTCTATCTTGCCCACCTTATCATGGAGGGTTTTCCATCAAGATCATAGGAGGTCATTGTTCCACTATCCTTCTCCCTTATCAGGCCCATGATTGAATACAAAGCCCCATATGGTATGTACCTCGCCCAGCAATTGCAACAGCTGGAGACACCCCAAATGTACCTACCATGAAGATCAGGGTTCTTCAACACATGTCATATGCTTCCAGAATAGAGGAAATCCAGCTTTGTTCAGTGTCATACCGCATACTTACAGGTGACCTATGCCTGACATACAAGACCATGTCCAATCAGGATTTGGTGGACATGCTCCACTGCAAGCAATCCAAATCCACCAGAGCCATGAGAGCTGAGGATTTGAACCTCAGCACATACATGTATAGGACATGCTGGAGGGACAGAGTCATAACTCAGAGGCATATCACACTCTAGCAGAGTATCCCAGTTCATGTTTGACAGAGTCCCTCACTGACTCTCTTCAGGAGACATCTGGACAACTGCATATGAGACGGAGGCACAGACTAGACAGAGGCACAGTCATGTTATTCAATTACGTAATGGGGTCATAATGTGTCACTACTAAGTCAGAGGCACAATATTCAGAATCTATTCTGTACACTTATTACCACTATAAGGGGTGGCAATAGCCACATCACTATGGCTAGGCTTATACATGCACTTGGGCAGATAGCCTAGTAGTAGACTATGACACTATGAAACACCGGTGTATGTGTAGGTATTGTCAATCAAACACTATGATGTGGTTTGGGGGGCTTGATATCTCCCTGTATTCCAACATTGTTTTGTCTATTCCTTCTAGCATGTCTAGGGATCAGTTGCTAGTGCCCCCTCCTGCTCAGCTGGTGAACCTGGGAATATTGAGGCAATGTTACACTTGCCTCATGTACACTGACAACCCTCTCCTTCTCCCATAAAACACACATACATGTGAGAGATGCAACTATATAGCCAAAGTGGAGGCTGAGCTCTCTCAACATAGGACTAGCAAGACCAGAGAGAAGGTGAAGGTAACCACACACATCACAAATCCAGTCTCACATGGCACTATCACAACTTAAGATCATACACATAGACACACAGAGACATACTCGGAGGCTCTGATCAGAATTCTACCTAGCGGCAGTGGCCACCACAGCAGACACTCACACAACTGCCTCCACAGGGCACAGCACATGCAACACATTGACCACAGAGTCGGTGTGCCAAACAGTCACAGCCCTTAAGGCCAAACACAATGCCAGACACACTTGTCATAGGTGACTCCATAGTCAGACACACTGGCGTCCGCTCACCAGATCGGATGCGGAGGAGGTCACAGTAAGCTGCCTATCGGGCACTGGAATCCACCACATAATGCAAGCACTCAGGTCACTCAACTGCAAGTACAAGTCTGACCCAGTCATTATCCATGCTGGTGTGAACGACCTGAGATGTACCTCCCTGGACTACATGGAAAGAGATATAGAGGATCCCTCTGATTATGTAGGCCAGGCAGGTGTGACCCTGACCTTCAGCAGTATCCTACCTTCACCAAGTATGATGCCACATAAACAGAGACAAGATGATCAGCTGTAATATTTTGCTTTAACTATGGTGTCATTCAAAGGGGGTCCAATGTCTGTCTGCCTGGGATGACATGCTGGACAGGCCACGGTGATTTGCAAGGGACGGCTTGCACCTGTCACCCCTGGGCTTCCGGATTTTGGATGATGCTCTTGCCAGCCCCATTGTGCCTTTTATATGCAAGATTCAGATTCTACACCTACCACCCTAGAACACAGTAAAGGAAAGACACTAAGGGTAATGCTGCTCAATGCCAGAGGTCTCAACCTCAAGCTGCACACACTCTATGCCCTTCGCAGTATGTAGCACATTGATGTCTGTGCTGTGCCTGAAACCTGGTTCACAGCTTCTGACAGCACCCCGGCACTATTGGGTGTTACCTCATATCATGCGTTCCGGCACCAGAATCCGGACAACACCAAGAAGGATGGTGGGTGTCCATATTCATCAAGGACACTCTCACCTCATGGTTGGTGGCAACACACGATGCATCGGAGACCATCCAGGTGCCAGTGACCATAGGCAAGACTGCTCTGCAGTTTGTAGCATGTTACATGCCACCCTCTCAAACTCAGGTACCTCACACAGCTATCCTGCAATCACTGAAGGGGATAAATGTATCTCCAAACACCATCCTACTGGGTGATTCCAACTATCCACATATAGACTGGGATCACTAATCAAGCCCCAACACTCTAACACAAAGGTTCCAAGAGTTCATACACTCAAATGCCATGGAACAACTGGTCCCAATCCCCACAAGTGGAGGCAACATACTAGGACTCATCATCACGAACATGGGGTCACACTGTTCAACACCAGAAGTATACCCATCATTGGTGAGATCAGATCATGGACTACTCTCAGTGGGAGTCCACATCCCACCCACACCCCAGATAGACAAACAAACAGTGAAGACCTTCTCAAATGCCGACTTCACATTTCTAAGGACTGGTGTGGTCTCTTTCAAGGCCCCCAAGCCAGCGGACACCATTACCCAAGCCACTGTATCACTTAGAAATGCCTTCTACCAGCACCTCCAGGACTGCATGGATCAGGCAATAACAAACAAAACAAAGACTCTTTGTACCACAGGCAAGCATCTAGTCTGGTGGACCCTAGCCATAAACAAGCTCTACAACACAAGGAAGGAGCTACTACGAGATAGAGCATGCTCCGTAGGAGGGAAGACACCCCTGCTCATTGTGAGTAAAACACTGGGTTCCCCCATACAATCATCCGAGGCAAGTTTTGAGAGTAAACCCACTCAGGACTCAAGGGACAATCATGAGGCCTTTTTTACCTATGTTTGAAACCTGGGAGGGAACTCCCAGATATGCTCAGAATTAGTTTGGAATGATGTAGATATCACTGCACCTACAGACATTGCCAACATACTGGCTGACAGGTTCAGTGCAGATTTCTCACCCCCCCTCCCCCCAACTGGAGGGGTATCTACACCAGAGGATTGTAGCCCCCCAAACATCTCCAATGCTGGGGTGGGAACTGCTCTATCCAAGGCGGAAAACACTTCCGCAATTAGGGCAGCTGTTTAATCGTAGCCTCACCTCGGGATATGTGCCCAAAGAGTGGCATACGGCAATGGTGGACCCACTTCACAAAGGAGGTGCCTCCACCAACCCCGGAAACTACCATCCCATCAGCTTGACAAGCCTGTTCTGCTAAGCTATGGAGAGGATCATAATGGGAATTATAAATGAAGACATAGGGGACCTGCAGACATTGGATCCAGTCCAGTTTGGCTTTGTCAAGGGTAGATCATGCCTTTTAAACTTGGTTGACTTTTTCAAGACAGTCACCCAGGCCATTGACATGGGCAAGGCAGTCCACACAGCCTACCTTGACCTGGCAAAGGCTTTCGACACAATACCCCACTCAGGTATCATTCAAAACATCACCAGCTTAATTGTGAACCCATACATCACAGCATGGATTGCAAACTGGCTAAGTGACGGCACACACAGGGTCAAAGTTGCTGGTGCCATGTCACACTCCAGAGCTGTCACAAGTGGTGTCCCACAGGGCTCAGTCCTGGGCCCACATTTGTTCAGCATCTACTTTTCGAATGCGAGCAAACACAGGAGGATTATGGCTGACAAAGTTTGAAGATGACTGCAAACTGGGAAGCATAGTTGGAAACCCATCTGACACAGACATCCTTCAGAAGGGTCTCATAGACACGGATAACTGGTGCCAGAGCCATGGCCTTACATTAAACAGTAAACAATGCATAGCCATACCCTTCAGGAAGAACAAGGTTGCCACTGGTTCCCATCTAGGTGGCAATCCTCTAAGCACAGAGGAGGTTATCAGGGACCTGGGCACCCAGGTTGACAGTAACCTTTTGTTTGACACTCACATTGCCAGGGTAGTTTGGAAGACCTTCTACATTGGCCACCTCATCATGCAGGGATTCACATCTAGATCAAGGGAGGTCATTGTTCCCCTGTACTCATCACTCATCAGACCAATGATTGCATACAATGCCCCATTCAGAATGTATGCGGCCCAACACCTGTGGCAATTGGATGGGCCCACAAATTCCTCAACAGGAGGTGAAAGGGTCTCAAACATATTTCTTATGCTGCCCGACTGAAGGAATTCCAGCTGTATTCAGTTGCTTACCGTCTGCTCAGAGGTGACCTGTGCCTGACATACAAGGCTATGTCCATCCCAGAATTAATGAACATGCTTCACCTCAAGACCTCTACATCCATCAGAACTACAAGGGCAGGAGACTTAAACCTCAACACAGATATTAATAGGATGTGCTGGAGGGACAGATTCATCACCCAGAGAGTCCCTATGCTGTGGAACAACATCCTGGTACATGTGAGGCTGAGCACCTCACTGGCTTTGTTCGAGTGAGATCTTGACCAATGGATGGGAGATTGCAAGTATACCCTAGGGATAACCTCAGTATCACTGCTTGACAGAGGCACAGCAAAATAATGGGCATACTATCCATCAAATTGAAGGGGTGGCAGAAGCCACAAAACTCTGGGCTAGGCTTATAAATGCCCTAGGGCAGATAGCCTAGTATGACCCTATGAACCTATGAACATAGGCCTGGGGCAGTTCCTGCTATTAGGACAGTGGTCTGCAGCAAGCTATATAGTAGTAGTCAGTTTTAGCCATTGGTTTGTGACCATGGCTATTCCATGTTGCTTCTTGTTGTGGTACAAACATGGGTGTGTGGTTATCCATGCCATTTATTGCTAGTCACCCTCATTTTTATCTTGTTCCATGTTTTTGCACATGTACATCACTGTATGAGGTGTGACCTGGTAGTGTCAGGGTGCTGTGGGCTTTGACCCTGTTTTCTATTACAGCACTGATATCTACATTCTCTATACTGTGTGTGTTTACACTGCACGCATCTTGATGTTTATACTTCTGGCATTGGGTAGCATTACATCTAGGTTCCTATCCCTTGTGGTACCCATGAGGTGGGTTTGTGTTTTTGTGGTTTATGGTTGTTGAGGGTGGATGTTAGTTGGGGTCCTCAGGTGTGCATATGGTACATGATATTACATTACTTAACACATGGCATTCATGCCTCAGGTGGTGCTGCAGGGCCGCCTCTGTCGGATGCACATACTACACTCCCTGTACATGTTTGGAAGCAGGTTGTGTCATGTTAGGCATCCCTGTTACAGTATGAGTGAGTCAGATTGGGTATCAGTCCCAGTGTTCCTACTGACCAAGTGTATGTGCTATGCGTTGCCTCTTTGCCAAGGTCAGGGCATACTGGGCATGCCTCCTTCTGCCTACTGGGACAAGGTCAGGTTGTTCCTCCTCTGAGTCACCCCCTGCCTGTGGTGGCCTTGGCAATGGTGGGGGGATGTTTGGCCCAGCCCTGTGCTGGTCCTGCTGCAGCTGTTTCCACAGGATCATATTATGTAGCATAGCACATATCATGATCATTTGGGTACATGTAGTTGGTGTGTACTGCAAGGCTCCACCAGATGTGTCCAGACACCGGAACCGTGACTTGAGCAGCCCAAACACACGCTCTATGACATTACGTGTTTGTGCGTGTGCCTCATTATGGCGTTCCTGTTCAGGTGTGTGTGTGCATTTCTGATGGGTGTCATCAGCCACGGCTCAAGTGCATAACCTGCATCCCCCACTAGGTGTCCGTGTGGGAAGTCCCCATTGGCAAATGATTGGTACAGCTGCATCAGATGCCAGATATGGGAATCGTGGTAGCTCCCAGGGCAGCCAGCACACACATTCATTATTATGCCCTGGGCATCACACACAACCTGGCAGTTGATGGAGGGGTATCCCTTGCGGTTAATGTAGGCTCTACCCCGCTCACCGGCTGGTGCTTTGATGCATATGTGTGTGCAGTCTATTGCACCCAGCACCTCAGGGTATCCCGCTATGTGCTGGAAGAGATGCATATTGCTGGCCACAACCTCACGGTCATTAGGGACATATATATGATCACTGACATGTGGTGACATGGCATCCAGGAACTGGTGCAGTACTCTGGAGGCTGATGCCTGTGATATCCCCATCATATCACCAGTTGGTCTCTGGAAGGTACCTGTTGCTAGTATTCTTAGGCCAACACATACCTTGGTTTCCACTGGGATGGGTTCCCCTCTGTTGGTTCTGTGTGTGAGACGTGGCCTGCACAGCTCAACAATCTGCTGCAGAAGGTCTCTGTCCACACTGTAGTGCTCTACTATCTCCAGCTCATGTAACCCATGGTAGGTGACCCTGGGCCTGTATATTCTTCTCCTTCTCCTCACTCTGGGTTGTCGGTCAGCATCTGCATTGTCACCACCCTCAGCAATTCGCCTATGCCTGATTATAATAGCTATGGCAGCCCCTAGCATTTCTGCTCTGAGTTCAGCTTTTTTCAGTTTTCAATTCTGATAGCTTAGTTTCTGGCAGTATCTCTTGCGAGAAACAGCCTGCACTGCTCTTTGCAGTGTTTTAAGTGCTGGGTTGGGTTTGTAGTCTGCCTGTGTAATTGCCTGCTTCTACTTGTTTCCACCAATTAACTCCAGCAGGATCTCCTGGCAGTTTCCCTGTATTTTAGTTGTTTCCTGTTTCCTCTATGTTTCCTGAGGAGGAGCAATGTGCACACCAGCTTAAACACGCTCACAGTCACTTAAACGCACGCACACATCCCTACACGGTGTTACATGCGCGCACACATCCTTACACGGTGTGAGCTTGGCTGATTCATGTTAAAACGCGCGCACACTGCCTTATACACGTGCACGCCCGCACAAACCGTTGTAAACGGTTTGCAACACGCTCCCACATGTTTAACCTGCCTTACACGCGCGCACACGCGCGCATGCACGTATTTCAAGAAACTTTGAGTGTAGGGATAGCGTATACCCTCAATTTCTTGACTTTACTAGTGTTCTGTTGGGACACACCTCCCTCCCTGATGTCTGTCTGTCATCTGTTACCTTACATTGCCCTCCAATCTGGTACATTTATTACTATCCTTCCCCCCCCATGATGTCACCTACCTCTTACTCTGTTCCTCCCCCTTCTCTAACTCTTACACTACTCAGAAAGTGCTCATTACCTATGTGGCAGTGTGATTCAGTATTGTAACCCTCATTTACATAGGATTGCCTAGTAATGCTTAGTTACATGTCTTACACGGAGCTTCCCCCCTTGACAACCACTAAACGGAGGCCATATTGTTTTTGGTCTGCAAGTCCCTTCATTGACGTTCCATGTAATACATAAATCCCACAATTGTGGGCTTATAAGCTTTGGTTTTAAGTTTTAGGTAGCGCACCCCGTTTGCGCGGGTGTGCACTGCAGTTAAACCCAGAAATCCCGTGGGAAAAAAAAAGTTATATAACTTATTTTTGCAACAGTTTTTCATGCCAATGGCCACATATTTGGCCATTGGCATGCTTAATGAAACATATGCACCCTTTATTTGGAGCTGACATGGCTCCGTTTTTAATTTTGCAGAAATGTACTCAGTTGTCAGCTGAGTACATTTCTGCAGCTAACACGTCCGTTACACGGACTGGTTTCGGCTTCGTGGATCGCTCAAATACCTCATTTGCATATCTTTAAGCTGCAAATGAGGTATTGAGCATTTCCACGCCCAGTCCATGTAAGAGACGTGTTAGCTGTCTCTTACACGGAGATTTGGGCAGTTCCTGAATCGGGAGGCTTACACTGAGGCTTACACTACTCTTGAACTCCGTGTAAGCCTTCCTGAATCTGGCCCAATATTTATATTTTGTGGGAAGGTGAAGGAGAGTGTCTCACTCAGTTTATGGAATACATTAATACTAGCAGTAATTACTTAAAGTTCACATTTACAAGCAGTTCCATAGGGGTTCCCTATTTGGACACTTATGTATTCGATGGGTCAAATGAGTTCAAGTCAAAAATTTACAGAAAAAGTACGTATACTAATTCTTATTTAGAATATTCAAGCAATCATCCGAGAAAAATTAAGTACAACATTTTTAAGGGACAATCTGTAAGAGCCATTAGAATGACATCAAATTATGAAGATGTTGTTGATGAGTTAAATTTTATTACTAGTCTATTTTTAGATAGAAATTATCAAATAGAAATGATGGAAGATGTGAGAAATTATGTACTAATGGAAAGGGGTAATAAATATATTCCATTGTTAGGTGCAAGGGTCAAAGGGAATATGTCAAATATTAAGAAGGCAACTACTTTGAAAAGTTCTAAGAGAGTATGTGTTATAGAATATGGACCCTATACTAATAACATCAAGGAAATTATTTCCAATATGTGGAATATCCTAACGGTAGATGAAGAAATTAAAGAGATTGTAGGTTTGAAACCAACTTTTGTATATAAAATGAGTAGCAATATCAAAGGATATTTAGAGCAAGGTGTTAGGAATATGGGAATAGAGAATAGGGCCAAACACACCACAAAATGGGGACATTGTAATCAATGCCAAGTTATAAACGAAAGTGAGGGTTTGGTTTTGGATAACATCAACAGAACCATGATTAAGTTTGCAAAAGGGAATTGTGCAACCAGATATGTCATATATTTGGCTAAATGCACGGAATGTCCTGCATACTACATAGGTAGGACAGAGCGGTGTTTCAAGAAGAGGATTTACGCCCATCTATATAGTATTAGGACTAAGGACAATAAAAATGCATTATACAGACATGTGGAAAAACATGGAATTGAACATAACTTTACTTTCGGTATTTTGGAAAATATTATTCCCGACCCTAGAGGGGGGGTGATATTAAGAATGTTTTGGCATGTAGGGAAATATGGTGGCAGTTTTTTACTGATGCTAATAACCCCCCAGGATTAAATGATTTTATATCTATTAAACCTTTCTTGGATAGAAGAAGATGATTACTTCCTTGTACTATATGTATTTTATATTATATTATAGTATATATTAAATGTTATATTATGCATATTTAGTTATTTCATAGTTATTTTATATTTATTTGTTATATCTCTTTAAGAATGGTTGATTGATTTTAAACCTGTTGGTGCCATTTCATGTATTTAAACAGATTGCAGAAGTGAATGACTGTTCTGATGAAGCTCACAGTTTTCGTGAGTGAAAGCGCTTAACATTTTATGTATGAAATAAATTTTATTGGTCTCATAGCTTTCCAACAGTAGATTGCTTTGGTTTTTACAGTTGTTGTGTAGTGGATGCACTTGCTTTCGTATCATGGTGGTGCTGTTGTGTTTCAGAAGTGGCGTTATACAGTATTGAGTTGAACTGAAGCACAGTTACTTTGTTTCCATTGTATGGAAGGCTTTCTACATGGCCCACCTTATAAGTGAGGGTATTTCATCCAGGAACAAGGAGGTCATAACATCCCTGTATTCCTCCCTTATCAGACCCATTATTGAGTACAATGCCACCTTCAGCATGCACCTTGCCAAGCACATGCAACAGCTGGAGACACCACAGAGGTTCCTGACCAGGAAAATCCAGGGTCTCAAACACCTGTCCTATACTGATAGGCTGAAAGCCCTGTCCCTCTACTCAGTCTCCTACAGACTGCTGAGAGGTGACCTGTGACTAGCATACAAGGCCATCTCAGACCCAGTCTTGATGGAGTTGCTGTATATCTGTAAGTCAAACTGCACTCACACAACCCACATGCAAGGCCGCAACCTGGTCTGTGAAGACATTAATAGATTTTGTTGGAGGGATAGATTTCTCTCCCAAAGACTCCCCCATCTATGGAATTGATTCCCTCTCCATGTCAAGCATAGTACGTCTTTGGCCCTTTTTAAGAGGAACCTGGACAACTGGATGGGAAACAGAAAATACACCTCTGGGATCCCACCTGCGTCCCTGCTGTACAGGGGAAACAGGTGCTGACTTTGTGGGAACATGGGCAAAATTCTTGGCTAGGCTTATAAGGGCTTCCGGACCAATAGCCTAGTATCATCCTATGAACCTATGTGTAAAACGTATTAACATTTAATTTCTTATACCTGCTTAACAGATGCTTGGTAGGCACTAATGATAAAATATATATTGATGCAGCACCAAATTATGAGCATATTTATTGTCTCTATTTTATCTGTTTTTTTTTCCATCTTTCCCTCTCTTTTTTATTATGATTATGTATTATTTTCCATTTTTTCTGTTTTCTTTCTCTGTTTTATATTTCCTTCTCTGCAGGATCAGACCAGCAATATTTCTTCCATGTCAGGGAGCACTCTACATCACCCTTTGCCCACCCAGGAAAGTCCTCTCAGGGTTGGTGAGGTGGCACCAGTCCTGTAGGCACTCTGATATTGCAACCTTTGAAAGCTGCAAAAGACATGAACTTTTGGACCTGGTCAAGGATGTGGTTGAGTGGGCAGTGGAGAGGCACCCACGACCCATTCAGGACCCTCTTCAGTGGTGCAAGACTTGCTGCCCAAGTGGTTTTGACCACTGAGACACCTAAGGCCTCTACCCCCCCCCCTTCACATGCTGTTGCTCTTCCACTGTACATCCATCAGACAGTGGAAACATTTGATGTCCTCTGGACTGGGATGTTGACTGCTCCATTTAAAATCTAAGATTGTGGTATATTAAGGATGTCTGTTTGCCCAAGGCGCAACAATCTCAGAATTAAAGTAGTAGGCCTGTGGTGTCCATCGACAACAATAATATTAACCACAAAAGGTCGAAAACAACATAACTGACACAGTAATACACATGTGCCGAGAAACAGCCTTTGCACATGCACCCCCCACACCCCCTGCTAAATATATATATATATATATATATATATATATATATATATATATATATATATTGGTAATGTAAAGGTCTAGCACCAATGCAGCTGATGTCCACACTTTTGGACCTCTGCCAGCTTCTCCAATGTATAAGATAAAAAAAAATAATAATAATAAAATGCTACATTTCATGGTAATTTCTAATGAGTTGAGTGTGATGTGCAGTGAGCAGGGGCTACAGTCCTTGGATCCACTACATTGCCCACACATAAATTATCTAAATGTAGAATATGATGGCTACCAGAGATGTGGCTTATTTAATCACACCACTGGTACTAAGTAGATTAAATTATAAAAAGATACAGAAATATGAATCACTAAATAAGTCATAAAGTGCAACTTGGCCATAAGAGCATGCAGAAAGTTTTTGCTGTTGTCCTGGGTATGGGCCACCCAAGAATAGGTCTTACACTTAAAACTCCACTGAGAAAAGTCTTTGTCTTAGTTTTCCAGATCCCTTTCTTGCCTTGACTCTGCATTTCAGTACCTTCCGGTGCTCATTTTTCCACTCTAACTGTACTTTGAAGTCACACACACACACACACACGCACACACACACACACACACAAATTCCTAAGGAAAGCTGGTAATATTGTCTAACACTACAGACTTCTATCCTGGCTCAAGGTAATAAACTGTCACCACTTGGGTTTCCTGACTGAGGAGCTCTCAGTTGCTGATCCACACTTTATAATTAGCCAAATAATTATAAAGACAAAAGGTAGAGCATAGCAGGACAGTCTGGCCAATTTTAGGCAGTTAGCAATAAATACTCTCATAACAGTTAATAAATGAGCAAGAAGAAAATATATTTAGAAGTGAATAAATAAAAAATACTTAATAAAATGAGTTAAGGAGTATGGATAACAGCTAAATATCTAGTGAAATATAAATGAATTAAAAAAAAACAGAAAATAACTTTGAATGAATAGATTATAAGAAGGAAAATTAAACTGTTCCATAGCTAAACCTTCTTCTTGATCTCTTGTAACTAAATTAATTACTGGGCAACACTGGATGAATTTCCTGAAGTCATCACAGGCAGAGCCATAAGTGCAGACGAACAAACTCACAGGTTTTTACACGACAAGCTCCAAGGTAGTTCTTTGTATGACTGCCAAGTTCATTCAGTTATATATTTTATTCCTGTCCAATACAGAAACCACAGATGGAGTTAACCAGAGTTTCACATGTACCCACAAATGAAATGTTTTACTGCTCTTGGCTACCTACCTCCTTACAAAATGTTCTAATTATACTTTTTACAACATTTAGTTTCTTGGACTAGGAAAAAACACAAGACAGAAAAATGCTGGTTTCTTTCATTTGTCTGCAATACAATTCACATCTTGTGTATAATTGCTATATTTATCAGCAGAAGATGATTAAAAGGCTCAGGTATAAATTATTTTTACTTTTATAAAAAACACACAGAAGATGGTACAGGTTCTCTCATCTTTTCTTGCTACTAAAAAAATACACATTGCATATTCAATCCACAAGGATTCTCTGACTGTTAGTAAGGAACTGACAGCCCTCTTAGATAGTATAGCTTGTACTGGCATTAGGACATATTTGTCACAAATCACCTATAGAAAGGATAGTGAGGTTACTGTAAATGAACATTCTTTTTGGGTAAATACGTACATGGACAAAATGACTTGTTTTAAAAAATGGAAATGTGTAGAGCATCCAAGCCTAGTTTTGGGCACACGTGTTCAGACAAGATGGCGTGCATTTGTCAAAATCAGGGAAGAGAATTTTTGCAGCAGATATTTTGCAATATTTGACAAACACTAGACAAGATTTCTGCCAGGTCAAAATTTTAACAGTTCACAGATAGCAACATTTGATGCATCTCTGATGGTTGTTAATGCTAAGAGCATTAATAATATTTTTTTATTGGAAAATTTGCTATGTTCCCACAAGATTGATGCTGTTATTGTTTGTGAAACATGGTTAAAGAACAATGACTGAAATCCAGTTCTGTCAGGGTATAAATGGGGTATAAATGTTTTTACTGTGACAGACATTCTAACAAAAATAAGGTGGCGGTGTTATGATAGGGATTAAAGATAATTATGAGACCTGTGATTATTACATGTTCACTGATAACACCAATACTATAGATTGTGTAACTGTGAAAATAAAGGCAACCTTCGAACATTTAACAATTCTTGGAGTGTATAGACCACCAAAGTCAAGTGCATATGACCTAGAGGAATCCATACATTTCTAGCATGAAACACAGGAGGTACGAATAATATTAGCTGATGACTGAAATTTACCAGAAACAGACTGGAATAATATTGATCCAACAACGTTAGTAAGGAAATTATTCACAATGCATATTCAGGAACAACAATTGCTTCAGATTGTAAAAAAAACTACCAGGGGCGGAACATACTAGACATTGTCTGTGTTCTTAAAGAAATTACTGTTACTTCAAGTCAAGATTTATTATCATTGATGTACAGTGATCACACGGGTATAAAGGTTAATTTGTTGCTGGATAATTCTGCCAAACTGAAATATAAACAAATACAGATTATATGGATGCAAAATAGTCACTATGTAAAACTAACTGGGGTGAGGTGTTTAATGGAAAAACTGCAGGTGGAATATGGAAAGTTTTGAAATTGTTTGAGTGCAAAAAAAAAAAAATGTTTAACATCAGGATCTAGGCATACAACATCAGGGGGATATATTTCCATAAGAACAAGATATCTGATTTAGGTGAGACACAAAAAATATAAGAAATGGAAGAGAGATCGAACTACAACTTTGAAAACTGAAATAAACAAGCTGGACAAACAGATTAAACATAGTGTGAGACAAGACTAGGAACAATTTAAAGAAAATGTATATAAAGATATTAAGCATAATAGGAAATATTTTTATAGATACATAAGATGTGGAAGGAGTAAAGACACACAAATTGATAAACTGCATGCAGATTCTAAAATTTATTCTCAGACACAACAGATTATAGATATATTTACAAAATCTTATGCAAAACAGTTTGGCTCCACAAAAGGGGTGATAAGTTGCCCTAGTGACATCCAGATAACCCCAGATACTGGAATCAAATTAGATTATATTGAAAAAGAACTGCACAAACTAGATCCAAACAAAGCACAGGGAGGAGATGGAATTAGTAACAATGACCTGAGAACACTTCAGCAAGAACTTATGGTTCAATTATATGCATTATTCACTAGATCATATAAATATGGGGAGATTCCTCAAGATTGGAGACATGTAGTTATTAAACCTGTCTTCAAGGGAAAGGAAAGTAGGACAAACACAGAGTCATATAGACCTTTAAGTCTACTTTCATGTTGCGGAACAATAATGGAGAAGGTAATATTGGATAAGGTATTGTTAGAACTGGATAGGTTGGGACTTGAAAACATATATCAGCATGTATATGTTGAAAACAGATCTATTATCACCTGTAACATGATGTTCTATAACAATATAATAACAGCTATGAATGAAACATTGTGCTGTGATGTAATTTATATAGATTTAACTTCAGCATTTGATAGGGTCACACACAAAACACTGATCAATAAATTAGTACAGGTAGGTATTGGTGTACTCTTGATAAAATGGATAACTGCATGGCTTACAGATAAGACATGGCAAGTATCATACAGCAACTGGATAGGTGAAATCCTTGGTTACAGTCAGGGTGCCCCACAGAGCTCTGTCCTAGGCCCTTATTTATTTAGATTGTAACTTTCAGATCTAACCTTTTCATCTGAGGTGTTCTACAGTCTATATACAGATGACATGAAATTGGGTAAACTGATTACATGTGTTACAGATAAGGCATGTCTGCAAAATAACTTGACTAAATCGACCATTTGGGCACAGGAGAATAATATGTTGATAAAGACATCAAAAGCTAAGTATATGTGATCTTGGAGACATAAACTGAAAGGTGAATATTTAATACAGCACACAGTGATTGAAACTGTAGACTCATTTAAGGAGATGGGTATTTGGGTAGGTTCAGCTATGAGATTTTCTAATCATACTGACCAATAGGTTAATGATAGTTATAGAATTATAGGTTGTATAAAAAGATTTATAAAGTCCAGGAAATCAAAAATGATGAAATCATTGTTTATTAGTTACATTAGACCCAAACTTGAGTATGGAATAACAATATGGAAACCCTATAAGAAAACAAGGATGAGTAAACTGGAAAGAGTACAGCAGAAATATACTGAGGGCATCCATAGATGTGAAAAGAAGTTATTATGAAAGACTAAAACATCTGAACTTGTACAGTGTCTCTTATAGATATCTAATAGGAAAGCTTATTCATATATAAAGGGCATTTAGAGACAACTACCTCTGGGAATGTTTGGGGTTATCAAAAAGTACAAGAGAATCATCAGATCAATATTTCAACTAACACCAGCAGAAAAAACTTTGTTGGATAAAGGCCTAAACTTTATTCCAGCTAGTGCTATGAACATTAGTGAAATTTTCAAACACAAACAAGGCAATGGTCAGTAGTACGTAGTCTCTGGATACTATTTCCAAAAATATTCACCACAAACACATTGAAAGAACTACTCAACGGCTGCATATAAAAACAGTAGATTTATTGGTGAGCGCTTTCGTGGTGTTGAAACACCACTTCTTCAGCCCTAATAAAAACTAAACTGCACTCTACTTAAATACCACTCAATCACTGACACGCCCAAACCTTTTCACATATCATCATTCAATATATGCTAGTTAAACTCACACTACCTAAAAGCAGAGTTATACTCAATAAGCATATACATATACATATGGACACAAAAATAAACACAAAATAAAAATAAAAATAAAAACACATCATAATAAATACATATCCAATGTACAACATCTTTAAGAATATACAAAAAAATGTAAAAAAGACATTGTACTAACTTCATTAATGTGCACTGCAGAAAAAGACAAATGTATCTAGGCAGAACTCCCTGTATAAGCAATGCTGACAAACCTTCTAAAAATGCAACATTATATTCATAACAGAATGTTATTTTCCTAAGCAATATATAGTCATGTACAAGAGTTCAAAACAGCATGTTTGCCTATATAGCGGTCTGGACTTCAATATGGGTCTGAGGGGTACCTTTTCATTCAGCCCCCTTCCCTTGTCTGCTCAAAGCCTCAATATCCACCTGCTCTCTGTTGTCTCAGTCAAATTCACTATATCACCACCTTGTTCATTACCATGCACCATTTCTATTGCCTGAAACCTAAAACTGTGACTGGTATCAGTCTTGTCAACATGCCTTGCCAATGCATTAGTGTTGTCTTTGTTTCTAATTTTCAATAAATGCTCTCTGATTCTATATCTCAGCTTTCTATTGGTTTTACCCACATAGTAAGTGGAGCATCTGTTGCATACGGCCAAATAAACAATGTTGATACTATTGCAGTTTGCCTTTACCTTGAAAGAAAAGTCTCTCCTAAGGTCAGGGTGTGAAACATTGCTAGTGTCAATATATTGACACTGATTACAGTTCAAACATGGGACCGTCCCCAACTTATCATGACTCTTGAACTCTCGTTTATCCTTAGAATAACACATCTGTTTCAAAGATTTCTTATTTTTGTATAGAAACGATGGTCTATCACCAACTATGGGTCCTATCTGAGGATCCTGTGTGAGTATTGGCCAATATCTCCGAATGACATCAGTGACTACTCTGACATCACTGGAATATTCAACTGGCATTCTCACATGCCTCTTCTTGAATTTTCCACCTTTCTGAACTGACAGCCCTCTTAGATAGTATAGCTTGTACTGGCATTAGGACATATTTGTCACAAATCACCTATAGAAAGGATAGTGAGGTTACTGTAAATGAACATTCTTTTTGGGTAAATCACATGGACAAAATGACTTGTTTTAAAAATGGAAATGTGTAGAGCATCCAAGCCTAGTTTTGGGCACATGTTCAGACAAGATGGTGCATTTGTCAAAATCAGGGAAGAGAATTTTGCAGCAGATATTTTGCAATATTTGACAAACACTAGACAAGATTTCTGCCAGGTCAAAATTTTAACAGTTCACAGATAGCAACATTTGATGCATCTCTGATGGTTGTTAATGCTAAGAGCATTAATAATATTTTTTTATTGGAAAATTTGCTATGTTCCCACAAGATTGATGCTGTTATTGTTTGTGAAACATGGTTAAAGAACAATGACTGAAATCCAGTTCTGTCAGGGTATAAATGGGGTATAAATGTTTTTACTGTGACAGACATTCTAACAAAAAATAAGGTGGCGGTGTTATGATAGGGATTAAAGATAATTATGAGACCTGTGATTATTACATGTTCACTGATAACACCAATACTATAGATTGTGTAACTGTGAAAATAAAGGCAACCTTCGAACATTTAACAATTCTTGGAGTGTATAGACCACCAAAGTCAAGTGCATATGACCTAGAGGAATCCATACATTTCTAGCATGAAACACAGGAGGTACGAATAATATTAGCTGATGACTGAAATTTACCAGAAACAGACTGGAATAATATTGATCCAACAACGTTAGTAAGGAAATTATTCACAATGCATATTCAGGAACAACAATTGCTTCAGATTGTAAAAACTACCAGGGGCGGAACATACTAGACATTGTCTGTGTTCTTAAAGAAATTACTGTTACTTCAAGTCAAGATTTATTATCATTGATGTACAGTGATCACACGGGTATAAAGGTTAATTTGTTGCTGGATAATTCTGCCAAACTGAAATATAAACAAATACAGATTATATGGATGCAAAATAGTCACTATGTAAAACTAACTGGGGTGAGGTGTTTAATGGAAAACTGCAGGTGGAATATGGAAAGTTTTGAAATTGTTTGAGTGCAAAAAAAAAAAAATGTTTAACATCAGGATCTAGGCATACAACATCAGGGGGATATATTTCCATAAGAACAAGATATCTGATTTAGGTGAGACACAAAAAATATAAGAAATGGAAGAGAGATCGAACTACAACTTTGAAAACTGAAATAAACAAGCTGGACAAACAGATTAAACATAGTGTGAGACAAGACTAGGAACAATTTAAAGAAAATGTATATAAAGATATTAAGCATAATAGGAAATATTTTTATAGATACATAAGATGTGGAAGGAGTAAAGACACACAAATTGATAAACTGCATGCAGATTCTAAAATTTATTCTCAGACACAACAGATTATAGATATATTTACAAAATCTTATGCAAAACAGTTTGGCTCCACAAAAGGGTGATAAGTTGCCCTAGTGACATCCAGATAACCCCAGATACTGGAATCAAATTAGATTATATTGAAAAGAACTGCACAAACTAGATCCAAACAAAGCACAGGGAGGAGATGGAATTAGTAACAATGACCTGAGAACACTTCAGCAAGAACTTATGGTTCAATTATATGCATTATTCACTAGATCATATAAATATGGGAGATTCCTCAAGATTGGAGACATGTAGTTATTAAACCTGTCTTCAAGGGAAAGGAAAGTAGGACAAACACAGAGTCATATAGACCTTTAAGTCTACTTTCATGTTGCGGAACAATAATGGAGAAGGTAATATTGGATAAGGTATTGTTAGAACTGGATAGGTTGGGACTTGAAAACATATATCAGCATGTATATGTTGAAAACAGATCTATTATCACCTGTAACATGATGTTCTATAACAATATAATAACAGCTATGAATGAAACATTGTGCTGTGATGTAATTTATATAGATTTAACTTCAGCATTTGATAGGGTCACACACAAAACACTGATCAATAAATTAGTACAGGTAGGTATTGGTGTACTCTTGATAAAATGGATAACTGCATGGCTTACAGATAAGACATGGCAAGTATCATACAGCAACTGGATAGGTGAAATCCTTGGTTACAGTCAGGGTGCCCCACAGAGCTCTGTCCTAGGCCCTTATTTATTTAGATTGTAACTTTCAGATCTAACCTTTTCATCTGAGGTGTTCTACAGTCTATATACAGATGACATGAAATTGGGTAAACTGATTACATGTGTTACAGATAAGGCATGTCTGCAAAATAACTTGACTAAATCGACCATTTGGGCACAGGAGAATAATATGTTGATAAAGACATCAAAAGCTAAGTATATGTGATCTTGGAGACATAAACTGAAAGGTGAATATTTAATACAGCACACAGTGATTGAAACTGTAGACTCATTTAAGGAGATGGGTATTTGGGTAGGTTCAGCTATGAGATTTTCTAATCATACTGACCAATAGGTTAATGATAGTTATAGAATTATAGGTTGTATAAAAAGATTTATAAAGTCCAGGAAATCAAAAATGATGAAATCATTGTTTATTAGTTACATTAGACCCAAACTTGAGTATGGAATAACAATATGGAAACCCTATAAGAAAACAAGGATGAGTAAACTGGAAAGAGTACAGCAGAAATATACTGAGGGCATCCATAGATGTGAAAAGAGAAGTTATTATGAAAGACTAAAACATCTGAACTTGTACAGTGTCTCTTATAGATATCTAATAGGAAAGCTTATTCATATATAAAGGGCATTTAGAGACAACTACCTCTGGGAATGTTTGGGGTTATCAAAAAGTACAAGAGAATCATCAGATCAATATTTCAACTAACACCAGCAGAAAAAACTTTGTTGGATAAAGGCCTAAACTTTATTCCAGCTAGTGCTATGAACATTAGTGAAATTTTCAAACACAAACAAGGCAATGGTCAGTAGTACGTAGTCTCTGGATACTATTTCCAAAAATATTCACCACAAACACATTGAAAGAACTACTCAACGGCTGCATATAAAAACAGTAGATTTATTGGTGGCTTTTCGGTGTTGAAACACCACTTCTTCAGCCCTAATAAAAACTAAACTGCACTCTACTTAAATACCACTCAATCACTGACACGCCCAAACCTTTTCACATATCATCATTCAATATATGCTAGTTAAACTCACACTACCTAAAAGCAGAGTTATACTCAATAAGCATATACATATACATATGGACACAAAAATAAACACAAAATAAAAATAAAAATAAAAACACATCATAATAAATACATATCCAATGTACAACATCTTTAAGAATATACAAAAAAATGTAAAAAAGACATTGTACTAACTTCATTAATGTGCACTGCAGAAAAAGACAAATGTATCTAGGCAGAACTCCCTGTATAAGCAATGCTGACAAACCTTCTAAAAATGCAACATTATATTCATAACAGAATGTTATTTTCCTAAGCAATATATAGTCATGTACAAGAGTTCAAAACAGCATGTTTGCCTATATAGCGGTCTGGACTTCAATATGGGTCTGAGGGGTACCTTTTCATTCAGCCCCCTTCCCTTGTCTGCTCAAAGCCTCAATATCCACCTGCTCTCTGTTGTCTCAGTCAAATTCACTATATCACCACCTTGTTCATTACCATGCACCATTTCTATTGCCTGAAACCTAAAACTGTGACTGGTATCAGTCTTGTCAACATGCCTTGCCAATGCATTAGTGTTGTCTTTGTTTCTAATTTTCAATAAATGCTCTCTGATTCTATATCTCAGCTTTCTATTGGTTTTACCCACATAGTAAGTGGAGCATCTGTTGCATACGGCCAAATAAACAATGTTGATACTATTGCAGTTTGCCTTTACCTTGAAAGAAAAGTCTCTCCTAAGGTCAGGGTGTGAAACATTGCTAGTGTCAATATATTGACACTGATTACAGTTCAAACATGGGACCGTCCCCAACTTATCATGACTCTTGAACTCTCGTTTATCCTTAGAATAACACATCTGTTTCAAAGATTTCTTATTTTTGTATAGAAACGATGGTCTATCACCAACTATGGGTCCTATCTGAGGATCCTGTGTGAGTATTGGCCAATATCTCCGAATGACATCAGTGACTACTCTGACATCACTGGAATATTCAACTGGCATTCTCACATGCCTCTTCTTGAATTTTCCACCTTTCACATGCTCAACATTTTGTTGATTACCTCCTTCTCAGAGAAATAAGGTTCCCCTCTATCACTCCTAAGCTCCCCGACGTTAGAGACTACATCAGAAACTTCTGCTTTGTTATATCCCCTATTAACAAACCTCTCTTCTAATACCTCCATCTCAGTATTAAATCTCCCTTCCTCTGTAGTCAACCTTGAGGTTCTTAATGCCTGTCCCTTAACCACATTGCTGAAAACATGGTGGGGATGCATGCTAGTCCTATGCAATAGATGATTCCTATGACATTCTTTCCTATGTATCTTGGTAGAAAGTGTCCCTTTATCATCCCAATATACACATACATTCATATGAAAAATGTATATTCATATGAAAAATTGACCTCAAATTCAAGGAAACTTGTCGTACTGTTGTTATATTCACAAACATTGTTCAATCCTGTTAAGTCACCATTCCATAAGATGAAGAGGTCATCTACAAAGCGTTTGTAAAAGATAATCTGACTCCACATACTATTCAACAATACAAACTGGTTCTCCCAACTAGCCATTACTAAGTTGGTGTAACTATTGGCACAAGACGTGCCCATAGCTACGCCCTCTTTTTGCAAGTATAGCTTATGTTGGAATATCAATGCATTATTATCCAAAATAATCGACATCATAGGTCCGATCAACAAGTAAATAATCTCTCAGCATTTCAATCCTGTCCATTAGGGATGCATGTGAACAAGGACTTTACATTGGATATGTATTTATTATGATGTGTTTTTATTTTTATTTTATTTTGTGTTTATTTTTGTGTCAATATGTATATGCTTATTGCGTATAACTCTGCTTTTAGGTAGTGTGAGTTTAACTAGCATATATTGAATAATGATATGTGAAAAGGTTTGGGCGTGTCAATGATTGAGTGGTATTTAAGTAGAGTGCAGTTTAGTTTTTATTAGATCTGAAGAAGTGGTGTTTCAACACCACAAAAGTGCTCACCAATAAATCTACTGTTTTTATATGCAGCCGTTGAGTAGTTCTTTGGATGTGTTTGTGGCGAATATTAATGAAATTTTGTTGGCTCTACGTATGTCTGCACGCAATATAGCTTTGAAATTGCAGTTTAATAATATTGATTTAGAGTGTAATAGTAATTTTAAGAAAAATAGTGTGTATATACCAGTTTTACTATATAATGTAGAAACATTTTTAAAGGCTTGTGAGAATGCAATTTATAGGGGGGCGTGGCCAAGGATGAACACAGGATAGCAGCAGATTTCTTCAGCTCCACCAATTTCACTTCACTGACAGGAAATAATTGCTTTAAAAATTAGTTTATGAAGTAATTTTCTTTCTAAATATGTTTGGTTTATCTATTTCTTGAATAATATCTAAAAAAGAAAGAAAATTTTAATACTATTCCTGTCAGAAATCACCTTGGAAATTTTCTTGTCATTTTCTCTGTTTGAAATGAGTTCCAGTAAGACAAATTCTCAAGATTCCAGCATCAAGAAAGAACTTCAGTCTCTGATATCTACAATCCAGCAACTTACTGCTAAGATGGATAAACTGGATACTAAAATTGATACCTTCATAGAAAAAACTACAAAACAAATAGACTTGTTACATATAGACTTGCAACAACAGAAGACCCAGATTACAGGTTCATAGATTAGTACTAGGTTAACTGCCCTTGCGAGCCATTTTAAGCCTAGCCAATATCCCTTGTGAGACTCAAACCCTGCACCCTGTGTTTGTAAGGCAAACACCTTAACCATTAGGCCACCCTCCCAATGTCATTTACAGGCATAGAAGAGACTGTAAATGACATGGAAAATAGAATCCAAGAAGAGGAAATCAACACTGAGTTTTTGCTGAAACAAAATACACATCTACAAACAAAGCTTGATGACCTGGAAAATAGATCTAGGCGCAATAACATTAGGATTTTTGGACTGCCAGAAAATATTGAAGGTAACAATATTACTTCTTTTTTAACAACATGGCTCCCTAAAACTTTAGACTTGCCAGAAGCATTTTCTTTTGGTATTGAAAGAGCCCATAGATCTATAGCTAATACTAACTCTAACAAAAAGTATCCTAGATCAGTTATAGTTAGATTTCTATCATCTTTTGATAAAGAGATGGTACCTAAATCTGCTTAAAGCTCCTGTTAAAATTAATGAGGCAACTGTGCGTTTTGACAATGACTATTCTTCCTTGGTAATAACTAAAAGAAAAGTTTTTCTGCCATTAATAAGGGAGCTTAAGAAAGCACAGTTTAAAACCTACCTTCTGTTTCCTGCCAAGCTAAAAATCTTCCTTCCTGATCGTCCTGAAATTTTTGATGACTTAGACTCTGCATTGCTGTTTATCAAAAAAAATAAGATTTTGGATAAAATAGAGGAAGTGGAATGGGCTAGTCCTTCATTAAAGAGGTTGGCAACAGAAACTTCATGGAAGACTTCAGAGAAGAAAAAGAGACTAAAAAACAAATCACTTGTTCTATGTTTTTTTCTTTTTTTTTCTCTCTCTTTTTTTCTTCACTATTAATCTTTTTAAATATAGTTACTGCATTTTCAGAAAGCCACAAATATTCTGAAAAATATTTAATCAAAGTTATTTTCTGTGTACAAAGAACTGTTTTTGTTTCATAATCAGTCAAAATATCTGAGGAACTAATAACAAGCTATCATTCAATATGTTTCTCTTTCTGACAAAGAGAACTAAGGTTAGTAACTTGATACATTTTTCTTTCTTTTTCTTTTCTTTTATTTTAAATAACGACATTCTATTTAGATTATGTAGTGGGTAAGGGGTGGGGGAGGGCAGGGAGAGAAGTGTAATGAAAATATGATAAATGAAATAATAACTTATTTATTCCTTGTAAAAAAGTATATATGTTGTTTAAATGCTATTGCTAATTATACTTCCTTGATTATATTGCTTATACTTGTTTACAAATAATTTGTCATGCTTTAACTAATAATAATTAGAACTAAATAATAGTAAATAGTATGTTTCATATTCATCTTTATTAATATAAACAGCAAGTAATATTCCACTGTAGATACTTTTTATAGCTTCCTTTTTCATTTTTTTATCTTTTCTTTTACTCTCTTTTTATTTTCTACTCTCTCTTTTTTTTTCTGTTCTTTCTCTTTTTTTTCTTTCATATTAATATATTCACATGCTTTTGATTATACTGATACAGTAAATAATAAGATTTGTATAAAAATTGAATTGGGGCATAAATAATTAGTTCTATTACATATTAATAACTGTGGGCTTAGTTTCACTTTCATAGAGGCTGTAATAACTTGTAAAATACTTCGCAAAGGTTTTGCTATGTTTAGTTTCATTTATATTGCTAAATGAATGTCAGTCACTTGTTTTTAACAAAATTCCCGCCAGAATGTTAAGGGAGACAATTTGGGATATGGGTTACCTCGTGAATAGTGTCTTCGAGTTGTTTTAAAAGCTTCAACACTCAGAATTCACGCAGAGAAGCTGAAAGCAGTCAATTTTAACTTTGACCCCTGAATTCACACTGACACATCGCAGATTCATGAAGAACACTCTACCAGGAAGTAGAACTGCTGCAAATGTGACTCTGCGATGGAAAATAAACTCTATAACATTTAAATGTGAGTTATCTTTTATAATTGATTATTATACATTATTATACATACATTGATTAATGTAATTTTGGAAATTGTCAGTAGATGGCAGCATACTATTAAACTTTTGAATCCCAAACGAATTACATACACAAGGTTGAATAATATCATATATAAAGAATATTTTAGGATCAGTTTTTAAGATGTTTTAAGAAAGTATTTAAATTTATAAAGATGTATTTAGATGAAATTATGCACATATTAACTGTTTTTAAATATTTATTTAAAGTAGTGAAGGTCATACAAAATTAATTGATTTTGACGTCATTTTTACTATGTATTAGACACACATTTTTTAAAAAAGAATGAGTGAACATGATTGGTGCTTCATTAATTAACTAACTGTATATAAAATTGCTTATTGACCAAGTCACATGTATTATCTGATGAAGTCTCGGTGAAGACGAAAACGCATGTTTTTAATAGCGTTTATTTTACTTGTATTTAAGTGAATAAAGTGTGTAGCATTGGAATTCTCCTGGGACTTTCTTTTTCATTATCTTTTATAACTACTTATTTATTCATGTTATAATTTATAAAATATGAAAGTTATAATGATTTTAAATGATTCAGTATCTCATAGTAAGCAAATGTGATATTTTAGAAGACATAGAAAGTGAAACATTTATACATGTGTTTCTGAAAGTTTACTTGACTGCAACATATTAATGTATGTAAAAAACTTATGATTTAAACATATACATTGCTATAATTCATTTGATTTATCTGACTGACAAGCATAAATATTTTTATGACTCTATTTTGGAAGAAGTTGTCATGTGACATATTTTAAAGCAGCAGTTCAGATATACAAAATACAGATGGCTTTCTTCACAATAATGCAAGTATTTCTGAGAATTTATATAGCTATTCAGTATGATTTATAACAATTTCTATAAATATAATATTTTATTTTATTGGCAATAATAAGTATGAGAAAAAAGCTCTGATACAAGTAATTTAAAGTCTTTTGGAAGCTGTTAACTGCATTTCTATGACAGAAAATAGATACATCTTAATATATGTAATGTCTGAACCATAATAGCCAAAGTTATTGATTTAAATGAACACCAGAACTTATTTTTACAAACTTTGAATAAATTAATATGTAGATATGCCCTCCTTTTTTTTTTTCTCTCTCTCTCACATCTTTTATTTTTTTCTCTCTTCTTGGTTCCTAATATCAAGTTTATTTGAATGCTATTTGAGTATAAATGTATTATATTAAATAGATGTACATAGCAGTATGAAATGTTTTTAAAAGTTTCTATTTGTTTATATGATGCTGATTTATCAAATGTGTAGCTTTGTCTTACCAGATAATCTAATTGAAAGTTGTTAATTTAAGTTAATAATAACTAGTATTAAATTGATAAGGTGGCAGCTGAGGTACTGCTGCTCAGGGTAGGGGGTTAACTTGAGTAGTATGTATTACTCTAAGTTGGAGTTTTTAACTCCAGGCTGGGTGCAAGGTTTAATCCTTACATTATTTTCTTTTGTTCACTGTTGTATGTATATAGTTCTGACATCCACAATACATTTGGTAAGCTCATTGTCACTACAAACAAAATTGAATCTTATACAAAATCCCATAAGAGATTCAATAAATACAGCTATATCTAAAGGTACACCTAAAGGAGGAGGTATAACATTACTTATTTTGTTAATTGTTATTTTGATTATAAGTTTTATATGTTTTAAAAAATGCCAAATGACTTCTCTAAAAGGAATTTCCTTAAACATTAATGGACTGAATAATCCGTGTAAAAGGGCAAGCCTAATAAGATACATTAATTTACATAAGGCCAACTTAGTATACCTTCAAGAAACACATCTCCTGAAAAAAGATATTGATAAATTAGCCACAAATAAATATATAGTATTGGTTAGTTCAGAGCACACTCAGAAAAAAAGAGGAGTGGCTATTTTATGGAATAAAAGTATGCCCATTCCTAAAACTATTAAGTCTTATCAAGATGATAAAGGAATGTTTTGTATGGTTACAATACAAATTAATGGGAAGACTTATACATTAATCAATGTATATTGGATACCTGGAATTGGTATTAATACAGTGAAATACCATCTTGATAAGATCATATCATTCTCTATAGGAGATATTATTTTGGCAGGTGACTTTAATTGTTACCTACATGAAAATGATACTACTACTATAGGAAAAAGGAAAATTACATCTAATGCAAAACATTTAAAGGATTTTGTTAATTCTTGTCATTTAAATGATATTAATAATCAGATAGACTCAAAATCATTACCATACACCTTTTTTTCTAACAGATACAAAACTTATTCAAAAATAGATAGAGTCTTTATTTCTAACCAGATGGTAACAGAATTAATTAACTCTAAAATCATTTCATGTCCTATATCTGATCATAATTCAATTGTTTTTGAGTTCATGATAAAAAATACTTACAAGGTTCAGATCAAAAGGATACCAGCATACTTAACTCAACTAAAAGACTATAAAGAATATATACTTTCAGAAGTACAACATTTTCTAGACATAAATAATACTCCTGAAGTCTCCATTGTTTATGTTTTGATGCTTTAAAATCATATCTATATGGGCAAAGTATCAGATGGTATAATAATAAAAGGAAATCTTGGGATAAAAAATTGTTAGATATTCAAAGTAAATTAGACTCTTATAATAATAAAGAAAATATTATGGACAAAAAAGTCATTGAAGAAATGAACAAACTAAATGAGAAATACAAAGAAATTTTAACTCATATAGTTAAAATAACTTTAGAGAAATACAAGTTTTTGTCTTACTCAATAAGCCCCAAATACTTACATAGACTTAAAAACAAAACAAAAAGGTTGAATAAGCAAAATCATATCAAAGAAATTTTCTCTCTAAGGAAAAAGAAGAATGTTTCTAGTCTACCAGAAATACTAGATGAATTTAGAAATCACTTTCACAAAATTAATCATAATAACATTAACATGGAACCTAAAGATAAAATAAAGGAATTTATAACTACAAACATGAACAAAAAACTTAATAAACAACAGATTAAACTATTGGATAAAAGTATTTCATATACAGAGGTAGTTACACAAATAAACAAGCTTAAATCAAACAAAGCACCAGGTAATGATGGTATTATACCAGAGATATATAAAATTCTTTCTAAAAGTACATACTCATTAATACATAAGGTTTTTATTTTGGCCCAAAATGAGCTAATAACCCCCCCATCTTGGCAATACACATTTATTTCGCCAATTTTAAAACCTAATAAAGACCCAACTAGATGTACTTCATATCGACCCATTTCATTACTTAATGTTGATTATAAAATGTTTATGAGTATTTTTGCTGATAGATTGAAGGCAATCATCCCTGGCATTATAGATATAGATCAGACAGGCTTCATTGTAAATAGAAATACTTTTGATAATATAAGGAGAACTCTAACATTAATTGACTTTGCAAATAGGAGAAAGAAAGATTTAACACTTATTAGTCTCAATATAAGTTCAGCATTTGATTCAGTAAGTTGGGACTACTTGTTTACCTTACTGAAGTGCACAAACTTCTCAGATGCATTTGTAAATCTAATTGAACATCTATACAAAGGAGCATTGGCTTATATTAAGATAGGAACATATGTCTCACAAAAAATACCCATTCATTTTTAAAGGTACAAAACAAGGGTGTCCACTTTCTCCACTATTATTCACTTTAATAATGGAGCCTTGGACTAATCTGATCAGAAATTGTACTGATATAGAGGGATTTGAAATAGATGAAAATACGACATCTAAAATTCAACTCTTTGCAGATGATGTTCTAATTACATCAGCAGGATCTAATTCTTCTATGCAGTCTCTATTTGATAAAATGATGAATTTTAAAAGTATTTCTGGTTTAATATTCAATGAAGAAAAAACTAAAATACTACCTATATATACACGAAAAAATGTTCTCATTAGTGATTTTACTAAATATGTACCCAATTCAGGTCAGATAACTTATCTAGGTATAATATTAACTAAAGATATTAAATCTATTATACATAATAATTATAATACCTGTCTTCTTAATATACAAAATCTTTTCAATACCTGGAATAATATGTTTTTTACTATGGAAGAGAGACTTACAATTATAATTAAAATGATAATATTCCCCAAGATATTATACTTAATACAATCAATAATACTCCCACCTACAAAAATAATTATCAAAAAATTAAATGCACTAATGTTAAATTTCCTATGGGCACCTAATAGACCTAGGATTGCATTAAAGAAACATACTAATAGCTGATCTCAAGGGGGTATTTATTTTCCAGACTTTAACTTATATACTATCTCTTCTATTGTAAAAGTTATTACTATGTTAATAGATCAGTCATATGTTGCAAAATGGAAAGATTACTGGGAACTAATTAGTATTCACTTCATGAAAATCTCCTTAACACATAAAAATATGATTGTAAATAACTCCATGCTATGGTTACTAAAAGAATTTTGTACTTCACCTATTACACCTAAATATATAGTTAGTTACCCATTAAACATTATTATTAGTTATCGTAATTTTATATTCATGCATCCTAAATATAAGGAATGAAATTTTATTATATTCCCTATAATGTATACTTGAGGTATGCTTTTGTCATCCACTTCTGAAGGAACTCATTTAGCTACAGATAATGATCTAAAGTACTGGTATCAGTTGCTATCTGATAATAAAGTTAAAAATCTAGATTTCTTAAAACAAGAATTTGATCTAAGAGAAACTTGTTGGTTAGAAGTTCAGACCTTTAGACAACATCTCATTAATAAAATTGATCTAATGTCTATAACAGTTAAAGAATCTATTCCAACACTGATTGATTACTTGATATTAAATTTACAACATAAAGTTTCTGATAAAGGTAAGCTTTCATACAT
This sequence comes from Protopterus annectens, assembly GCF_019279795.1. NCBI lineage: Eukaryota > Metazoa > Chordata > Ceratodontiformes > Protopteridae > Protopterus > Protopterus annectens. The sequence continues at coordinate 1,930,125,850 of NC_056726.1, forward strand.
ACATAAAATTATCAGACAAGAAACTTTTACAGTGTAGATACCTACTGGAATTATTTCACTTCCATTAATGGTGACCCACCAAATCAACAAGATAAACAATATATATTGGAATCTGCCTACAAAACTATGTCTTCCATTGTCTGGAGACTTTTTACATGGAAATTTTTACATAGATCCTTTTATACACCTTTGATGATGAATAAAATAAATAATAAAGATAATCTATGTAAAAGATGTAATGTAGAAATTAATGCTGACTGGGCTCATATGTTTTATGACTGTATAAAATTGAAAGAATATTGGAAGTCAATCAATGATTTTTGCAGGCTCTTTTACAGATAATTTCATTATTTCTAAATCTCTTATATTATTCAACACACCTGTACCTCAAAGTGTTAAAAAGGTTAAGCTTCCCTTGTTATGGTCTATTCTAGCAGTGGCTAGAAAAATAATAACCAGAAATTGGATTTCAGATACACCTCCTTCGTTCAATGAATTTAAAAATGTTATTACTATAGTGTGCCATATGGAATTGATGACAATAAAATCAAGAACTACTAGAAAAACATCTTATTATATTGTATGGGATACTTTACAAAACTTGTTAAAAAATCTTAACTTCAATAGCATGGTATTTTAGTTTAATTAATTGATCTGATTGTAGTGGATGTCTTTGTAAATACTTTGGTTATTTTGTTGAATGTTATAATCATATCTATTTTAATTACTTGTATAAAATTGTTAAAAACAATAAACTTGTTTTAAAAAAAAAAAAGAATGCAATTTATAGTGACAGTCACAGCATTAACTATTACCAAAAAGAGCAGAGTCATAATTTAACACTGAATGAAAAAAAGCACTGTGTAATTTGCAATGTAATGAGAGTATTGTTATACGGCCCTCGGATAAAGGTGGCCCAATAGTAGTTTTAGACTCTAACTATTACTACAATACTATGCAAGAAATTTTGTCAGAAGTAAATGTATATGAAGAAGTGCCTATTGAAATCGTATCTGGTATGCAAAATAGCATTGCAAATATTTTACATGAGAGTATGTGCATGGGGCTACTAACCAAGGAACTTTTACAGTATTGTACTGTTGAATATCCACTAATCCCACAGTTACATGGTCTTTCAAAAATTCACAAAGATCCAGTAACACTGAAGTTCAGGCTGATTGTAGCAGGGGCAGGTTGGTTGACAGAACCTATTTCCATGTATTTTGGATAGTAAACTAAAGAAAGTGTGTGATTTTGCATATGTGTTAAAAGATACTGAACAATTCTTGGTAGATCTGTATGAGACTGTACAAGTTTTGGACAAATCTACTGGAATTATATTAACTACTTTAGATGTGGTTTCATTGTTTACCAGCATACCTAATGAGGAAGGAATAAACATGGTGAAAGCAGTGATGGTAAGATAGAGTCAACTATCTTTGGATAAGATAGACTTCATTTGTATGCTTCTAGAATTGGTACTTGAAAATACTATATTCATGTTTAAAGAGAAATGTTACAGACAATGTTTGGGAGTTGCAATGGAAAGTCATTGTGCCAATACCTATTTAAACTTGGTAATGGTAGCATGGGGACTTGAGCACATGTTAATGAATCCACAGATAGCCTTCTTCAGACAGTTTGTGGATGATTTTTTTATTTTATGGAGAGGTACTGAAGAAGAACTGAAGTTGTTCCATTCACATATTAATACAACTAGTGCATTTCTGAAATTCACTTTAAATTGCTCTCATGATAGTGTAGATTTCCTAGATGTTACCGTATATAAGGAAAATTCGAATTGGGTAACTAAATTGCATAGGAAACAATGCTACCTCCCTGCCTTTCTACACAAGGATAGTATGCATAACCCCAGTATTTTTTGTAATACCATAAGGACAGGCAATGAGAGTCTCTCGCCTTTGTTGCCAGGAACATGTGTTTGAAAGTGAACTTAACAAATTGAGAGCAGGATTCTTGGACAGAGGTTACACTGACGGCGAAATCAATAGAGCCTATATACAAGTGACAAGGGAGAGGGGTGGTAGAGCAAGACCCTAATATTCTGATAGAACAACAAAGTAAATGGTGATAAATAATAAGCAAAAAAAGATTACAAGTAATACTCATGGTTATACCCTATAGTATGGATGTGAGCAAATTTCAGAATATTATATCCCAGAATTGGCATATGCTCTTTGATGATGAGGAAACTACAAACGTGGTGGGTAATCACCCACAATTTGTATTTAAGAACAAAAAAAGCTTAAAACAACAATTATGCTACCCTAAAGCAACCATGGAGGGAACCATTAGAAACACAGTTTGGAAAGGCACACAGAAATGTGGGAACTGTGCCCATTGCATGTACATAGATGAATCCCGATTTTTTAAACATCCGGATACTGGTCATCTATGGAAATTAAGAAATTCCACTAACTGTAACACTAAGAATGTGGTGTATGTTGCTCACTGTAGAATATGTTATCAATTCTATGTAGGAAAAAACAACCGCCACCTCAGAGAAAGAATTAGAGACCATGTTTATTGTACCAGGAGAGGGCAGGACTACAGTGCCTTAGCCAAACACACTTTGGCTAATGACGAAGAACATTTTTTTCTGTTTTAAATCCTGCAAGTACAAAACATCAGTGCTAGGTTGGGAGATTTGATAAATTCAACAGAGAATCTTGAAGTGAAGTGGATTCTAAGACTAGGGGCACACAGGGGACTAGGTCTTAATGATAATGTGCCCCTGAAGCCAGCCCTTAAGTCTAGGAAATTAAAATAGCCCCAGGCACACTAATCATGATAAGGGTATATATATATGTAGGGATGTATTTTTATATTTTGCATTTTGTATTTTACTGACTTGTTAATAGGACCATGTTATAATGTATTGGTGTACTGTTACTTTAAAAAGCACTTTATCTCTAGATGCAATTAAGTTTAATTAATTGTTACACCAATAGATTTGGTCTCCTTGGATTTCAAACAGTATTTATGTGTGGCTGTGGCTTGTAGAAAATTTCTGATGAAGCAGTGGTTGTCACTGCAAAAGTGCTCACTTTTATTCTTGTACAATAAATTAGAAGATTTGTTTTATTTGGTCTGCTGTGTTGCTGATTTATCCAGCTACCTTCCATCAAGGGTAAGTTTGTTTAATATTTATGATATTGAAAAACAGAAAAAATATTAGTGGACTGTTTAAACATGTAAAGAAAGACCCTACCCACTTCTTTAAATTCATCATTCCTGAACAAATTGCAATGAATGAAAGAGGAGGACCTTTGATCTTTAACCCTTGAAAAGTGTGAACTTTATTGGCAACTTTATTTGAATTCTGATATCCAGCCATGTTTAAATCAAAATGTATTAATAGCTTGTTTTTGTAAAACTATTGGCTTAACAGAGACAGTAAATGTTTTTAAGTTGGTTTTACTAAAAAACAACATTCAATGTTAATTTTGAATTTATAATTGTAAAAACTAGATTTTTATGGGTTACCACTGGGCTGGGTGCCATGGGGGGGGGGTAGCATCTGGAGCCTGGTTACCTGACCCAGCTGACAGTCAAACCTTGAAATTTTTGCTTGTGGGGTGGATGCCTTGACTACTGAGCTAACATCACATGACTGTGTTTTGTCTGTGTTTTATTTATATTTTGTAAACAGCTATGATCTAAAAGTGTTTCATGAATTGGGTGGAGCTTTTTGGGAGGGTTGGAAAATCACATAGTTATATTAAGTGATTTTTAACTGTTTTAAAACATTTTTTAAGCATGAGTGTAATCTAATTGTCTGATGAAGTATTTATATAAAAAGATTAAAGCAAACATAATTTATGTATGAATAAAAGGATTTGATTTTAAATCTGCGAGCAGTGATTTTAAAAGGATTTAGGGGAATTTTTTTTAAGTTCATTTCTGGTGCCTGTATTTCTAGCTTTCAGCAAGTCATGTTTTATATATATATATATATATATATATATATATATATATATATATATATAGTTGCACTTTCTAGAGACTATAGTCGCAGTTCCTACAAGCTGACTCATAGACCATTACATCAGTCACACAAACATCATTTATGTATGAATAAAAGGATTTGATTTTAAATCTGTGAGCAGTGATTTTAAAAGGATTTAAGGGTTTGTATTTCTATCTTTCAGAAAGTCGTGTTTTATATATATATATATATATATATATATATATATATATATATATATATATATATATGTGTATATATAGTTGCACTTTCTAGAGACTATAGTCGCAGTTCCTACAAGCTGACTCATAGACCATTACATCAGTCACACTCCAGTGAAACCCAATTCATTGAATGCGAGAAGCTAGATGAACAGAACCTGCCACTTGATCTGGGATCCATGTGATGAGCCAAGGCTCACTGGATTCTGATCGATGGAACATAGATTGACAAATGGCAGGACAATAAAAAAAGATTAAAATGATTTGTGTGTATATATATATATATATATATATATATATATATATATGTGTGTGCGTATGTGTGTGTGTATGTGTGTGTATACAGATATATATTGTGTGCATTTATATAATATATTCCACTATAAATATATATGGGTGTAAGTGTCTATCCCTTTTAAAAGTACATCACCTGATCCTGTGGCTTCCAGTACATTAAAAATAAATTGCTATTAAAATACACACACACACACACACACACACACACACACACACACACACACATAAATAATCACCACTTACATATGTCAGCAAGCATTTACAATTCTACCCACATTATCAGTTAACTCTTCTCCATTCCCCCATGAAAAGCAAATGAAAAGAAAAAAATATTCATTCATTTATCTTTTTATATCACATCTGTAAAGGGGGGGGGGGCGAGAAATGTTGTTCCAGTATGTTCACCCATACTCAACTGCTTCTATATCTTAGTAGCAGAGCAGATATAACAAAGAATCAATGTGCCTAGATTAGCCATCTGTGTGAGAGGATGGAAGTTTCAGAAAGTCAAACATCATATGGCTGAGAGCATATGATTGACTTTCCGAAACATCAAAGAAGACTAAATGACTAAGCCCCCCCTGCACCCCCCACATCCCCTGCATAATATATATATATATATATATATATATATATATACCAACTTTAAGATCACACTACAGCAGGGAAAAAAGGTAAATTCCTTGATCCTTGCTGTACATCTGTCTTCTTACAAAGCTTCCATGTTTTGGAAAGTTGATTATATGGTCTCGACCATATGAAGTTCGACTTTCTGGTAGTCTGATCTTCTGAAGGTGACCCATTTCTTTAGTATTTTGCGCCTGGATTTGGACTAGAATGTTTTGCTATATACATATCTCTATGAAATATTAAAGGAGTGTAATAACTTTTTCAGTTTAAAATAAATGCTTAGAAGTACCTTTCAAAGCACATTAATGTTTTCTGAACTGTGAAATACATGATGTTCTGCTACTGTCACCCACAGTATTGATAATTCAGTGTGCAGAAGATTTTGCCTGCTTCTATGAGTGCTTCTTGTACAACCGAGATTCATAGAGATATTTATAATTTATTTTATACTTTTCTAAATGTTTAAGTTATCACATTGTCTGCTCAAATAAATGGTGATATACTTCTAATGACAACCCAGTCTGTATTTCACCTGGCACCTAAGCAAGGTGGATCTCTAATTTATTTGGGATCCCTCTTTGTCCAGCATTAAACTTTTTTGTATTTAGTTTTCTTATCACTTACTTTCTTGTGAAAGAGTAGTATAAATGTTATGGGCGTTGCGATCTGTAGCTAGGAAATAAGTGGCAAATAACTGGAAATCAACAAGTCTTCCTGTTTTAGTCATGTGGCTTAATTTGGGGAACAAACACCACAGAACTCTTCACTTATCTACTTAGATCTCTCATCCTACATAATATCCATTATTTCTACTTAACTCATAATATCACTAGACTTTTATGCAGTCATTTCAAATTTATTTGAAAGAAGTCCTTTACAGTTTTGCTTAAATAATCATTATTCATAAAACTGTACAGCGTAGTTAATTTACTGTAATCTGTAGCATTAATGAACAGTTTATCCTTTCTTGCTGTCTAATATTTTATTCAGATAGATAACCGTCTATTTTGTCTTATACTCTAGTTTAACCTCCATCCTTCCCTATCTCCTTCCTTTAGAAGGTACATACGTTTAAACAACTTATTTTCCTCTTGCAATAATATGGGAATTGTTTAAGGAGCTGTAGGTTCAAACTAACTATCAGGATATAAAGGCTACTTGCTTAACCAACCAGACAGTGATATCCATCAATCCAAATAAACTTAGATTTCCCTAATTGAGGCCCTTCAGATCAATATTTCCTAAACACAAGTACAGTCATGTGCCTGTCTCACAGAAGTCTGAACACATTGACTGCAGACACATCCCATCCTTATCTTCTACTGTCTGTTTCAATCATCTGTCATTCTCGCTATGATGAAACTCCCACTTTTCCCATATAACCATGTCTTCAACATCACTTAATTCTACATGCCTATTTCGTAGGTATGTGAACACACTAGCTGTACATCCATTCCATCAATGTCTTTTAATAGCCTATTTCAGCTGTTACCCTCTGCATGAAGCATGTCTTTTTGTTCCCAAGCAACATTTCTCTCAGTGACATTATATCGTCACCCCTGCGACTACCTTTCAATACTGCACCAAGTAATTGCTTTGGAAATATGCCTCCCACTTCAAAACCCTGGAATATCCATCTGGGATGAGTTAACTTGTTTTAAAGTCCAAAGTGTTTCAGTCGTGACAGACTTTCATCACTTTCACACTCTAGTACCGTTCCGGTATTCCCAAGATGTTTGCACACTGACACACACATACACACACACACATATGCACGCACACATATACCAATGTTAAGAAATTGTGAAACTGTTTGTAAGATAATATGCTTTATATCCTCCATTCCTAAAGAAAAATAAAACAGGTGCATTTATATGTCATTGTTTAACATTACTCTGAGCTTCAGCATTTCTCTGCAATTATGCAGATGCATTTTTATAATGAACGTACTAGCTGTCATGGGAGAATGCCACATGGTAACATACTTTATGTCAAACACATGTGTAACCATCATTAGGAAATTGTGAAGCAGTGAAGTGATTGGTTATGGAACATTTTGGTTAAGGCTGTAGACAGGGATGGATTCCAGTCTGTTCCTGTCATCACCTCCCTACCATCCCCAAAAGTGCAAAGTCTTGTCAAAATATAAATTTTTGGTCATGTCCAAAATGAAATTAATTGACTATACAAATTTTATCCAAAAAATCCAGATGTGTTCATTTTGCAGCATCATGCTCAGCTCATCATTTTTGGTCATGTGTGTAACGTAATTAATTGACTATACACATTTTGTCCAAAAAATCCAGATGTGTTCATTTTGCAGTATCATGCTCAGCTCATCATTTTTGGTCATGTGTGTAACGTAATTAATTGACTATACAAATTTTGTCCAAAAAATCCAGATGTGTTCATTTTGCAGCATCATGTTCAGCGCATAATTTTTGGTCATGTGTGTAACGTAATTAATTGACTATACACATTTTGTCAAAAATCAAGATGTATTAATTTTCTTAACCTCATAGTAAAACATATTAAAAAACAGACCTAGGGAAAAATACTCAAAAAGCAAAAATACCAAACCACTCATCATCTCATCAGAAGATAACATATCAAATGCTGTTCTTTACCCATATCTTTCCAATGTCCCTGATTTTCAGGAACAGCAGTGATTTTGTCTCAGTCCTTTTGTTCTGCCCATCATTAAATCTTTGATTTTTTTATAGTGAAACTGATATTTAGCATTATTAAAAAATGCCAAATTTTACTCACACGGATGTCTAATTCTTCTGAATATGCATACTAATGCAATCTTACCTATTTTATCAGCTTTCTAAGTGAAAAGTACCAGTGTTTAAAAGTATCCTTGATTTTGGGGTTTTGTCTTTCATTATTTTTGGCTTCATTCTGATTTATGAGATAATAGGTTGAAAACTGTGCTCTTCACTTTTTTTTCGGGGGGGGGTTGTTGTTAAGTGACCAAATGGCAGTGGCATCCCATTTTAGGACCAGTGGGCATTTATGGTGATGAGGCATTATCTGAAAAAAACATTTAATAACAGTTAAAATAGTTCATGGGAAACCAAATAAAATGCAGTTGCAGTTCCCATGAGGGACTGTTCTGATATCACAGTGACTTCACAGTGAGGCGAATTCTATGTTGACATGACAATCCCTGACTGGCAAAAAAGCACAGTCCCAAATGCAGTTTATGCAGTGATTTAGCAACTGCCAAGAATGTCAAAATAATATCCGTGCATAAATCTGATCTTAACTAAGAAAAGCAGGAGGTGTTACATAACCATTGGTAGTATTCTCAACAGACATTTTAAAAGAACAAAAGGATAGCTAAGTGTGTAATAATACTGCAAAATTCAAAAAACTAACTACATAATGTACATGATGATAGGAAAGTTACATGTTTGTGTATCTCTCAACCTATAGATAGATAGATAGATAGATAGATAGATAGATAGATAGATAGATAGATAGATAAAGAGCTAGATGAGTCTTTTGGATAAAAAAAAATACTTTAGACAGCCAAGCAGACTCATGATTTATGGTCAGGTCTGGAAAAACAGAACACCAACATTTCTATGAAACTAAATGAATGATTTCTGCTGGATAACTTGACATAATAAAAGAAGGAATAGATAACTGATGGTCATTGGAAATTAAAGAGATAACAGCAGTAGTCAAGTAAATATACATTACTTAAGCAACTACTTGGTGCAGTATTTATGACTAATAACATTAATTACCTAGACAACTGAGGTAGTACCATTTTATCAATCAAGGTTTCATTTAAGGGTTTTAGGTGTATTGAGTCAGTTTTGAGGAACTTGAATTATTAATATATTCTTGCTTATGATACTGTTTTTCTTTGACAACCAAAAGCTGGACTATCATATTTTGTTAGTCATGACTCTAATGAATGGAATCATAATACATGACTACATATGGCAATAATAATAATAATAATTATTATTATTATTATCATAAGAATAACAGTCATGTTATCATCTTCCATTGCTAGGTCAGTTAGCTGTGGTCCATTCTCACTTTGCGGTGTCAGGCTCAGGTCAGCATATAGACAGCCATATGCATGTAATATGTAGATCTCTGTGAAGGTCTGGCAGTCTTTCAGATTCTCCATTCTGTCTTTATTATATGCAAAGTTACTGGGAGCACTGTTATGGTTCACAGAGACACCATACAATGGGATGTTAGAGCTGACATTGCAAATAAAGCAGACCAAAATAAGACACCAAAACAAAACATTTACAAACAGTTGTTGGTATACCCTGAGAAGCATCAATACTGAATCATGAGCATCAAGACTGAGCTGTAGTGCAGACATTATCATATCCTGCTCGCTGCCAGTAACATCCATAACTTGTAGCACCACCCAGTGGCCTGGATGCAGCCCTTGTTTTGCACGCTGACTGAACTCAGTAATCTGAATGCAGAGTAAGGCTGTACATGAGTATTAGACAAGCACAAAAGAATGCAGATCAAGGCATGGCTGGCCTGTAGTCAAACCTTTCAACTATTTAGATTTTTGCAGAATGTCCAGATTTTTACCTCCTGTTTTTGGTCGGTTCCTCATAAAATTTGTAGTTTTTGTCAAATTATTGAGGACTGAATTCACTAAATAATGGAATACATTTGGCTTTCAGACTTCATATTGAGTAGAGAATGCATGCTAATGCAAAACAAAATGCCCCTGATTTTGGGCCTTTGCCCTCCTCATTATTTTTGTCATTGTCCAGATTTCGTGCTCATAGAGGTTGAGAGGTATGACTGTAGTGCTGCACAAGCAAATCAGAATGCAGAGAAAAGCTGTGCAGTAGTGTTACATAAACCATTCACCAGGCAACAGTGTAGCATACAGTAAGGTGCTCTACATTGTAGAGTGCAATATTATTCACAGTTAGTTTCCACCTTCACATACCCAGCACATGATAATAGGGTTCTTCTTATCAGTGATTGTCAACCATAGAATACACACCCCTGCTGCCTTTCTAATAAATAATTTAATGCTCATTTTCTGCACCCCCCTCCTTATATGTACTATAATGCAGTTCATTGTCTGGTATCCCCTCCCTTTTGATTCATGTATAAAAATAAAAAGTGTCCAGAGGCACCCCTCTTCCACTACCTACTTGCATCACAGGGCTGACATCCCATAATCATCCTGGTAAACCCAATCTGGCTGAGGTGCGTTAGAGGAATTCAAGAACAGGCTACTTATGCAACCCTATGAACAAAATTTTAATTGTACAAGTATGGTGCACATATGTGCTGTGAAAGCCACATTTATGTGAAGTTGCAGTGCAGGCAAGAAAGTCAGAGAGAATTTGGATACAGATGAGGTCAGATAACAGTGTTGTTTGATGCATCAGACAACCCCACCCATATAACATGCTAAAAGTTAAAAAAGGGAAACAAATGGGTCCAAAGGCCAAAAGTGAATATTGCATTTTAAGGTGTGCAGCATGGGATTGTTCTCCATTGCTCCTTTTTCCTAAAATAGGGTTACAGTGGTCTACAGGCATTGTTATTTGCACAGTGCTATCTATGTAAATGCTGTGCCTTGCTTTGAGGTACAGCCACATTAGTGTTATGACTTTCAGAAATATGTATTCTCAGTGCAGACATATTCACACTGCAGACATACATGCAGCAGCTTTGCAGTGAGTTATGCAGTGATTTATAACTTCAGAAATCCCAGCCACAAGCATAGACAGTAGACCCATAAAAGGAAGACATGCATTCACAGTAAACAGCATTTTATTGTGTATGGACTATAGACCAAATGCTATCAAAAGTACATCATAAGATAAACAATATCAAAGTTAAACCCATTAGAGACAAAAGTTATCATAACATCTCACTCCAAGTTTGTGGGTTGTGTGGTGTGTGTGTGTGTGTGTGTGTGTGTGTGTGTGTGTGTGTGTGTGTGTGTGTGTGTGTGTGTAAGTATTTTAACTGTAAATTGTCCCATTCAAATTTTTTGTAAGAGTTTAACTTAGTGGTTATTCGTTTGTTTATAAGCAAGTTTTTTTTGTTTTATTGTGATTAAATTTCAGATCTAAAATCTTTTCAAAATACTCCATAGAGCTAACTATATGAGCCAATGAGAATTGAATATTACCACTAATGAGCAGAAAGTCATCAGCAAAAAGTTAAATTTTAGAAGAAAAGTTTTAATTTATTTTACAACCTTTAATGTTTATGATAGATATTCCCCGGGATTCATGAACCTTGCGCCAGGCGCACGCATGGCGTAGGCGCCACAACGCCAGACATGGCCGCCGAGCGATTCAGGTACAATCCAAACCCCCGTGCATCAGCGGTGTACGCCGGAGTTGCACCGCCTCTGGCGTAGGTATGTTAAATACCCCATGTGCGGTGTTGCACCATGCAAATGAAGGCAAGTAGCGATTCACGAAGTGGCGCAGGCGTAGCATAACAGCACGGCAATGTAAACCAAAAAAACCGGTTTACATATATCCAAACATGACATAGGAGTAACGGAAGGCTGCCAACGTCATGTGTCATAGTGGTGCAACATGGCAATGTGGAAAGAAACCGAGAATGTCAAAAGAAAACATGCAGAAAATGTAAATAACGACATAAATGTTATGTACGCAAAACCACAGCAGAACCCCAGGACATGTCCGCGGAAGGTGAGGAACAATGAAGTAATATGACAATGCCATAAAAGAGCAGTATAAGACACATCAGCATCACAGCCACAATACACCATAGTATGAATGGAAAGCCACAACCACAGCCCAAGGGTTGCCAAGGAGTGGCGTCGGTGTCTGGCGCCGTAACCATGTATTAGTAGTCAATGCCATGCAAATGAGGCAGATAATACTGAATCGCAAAACCCCCGCCGGCGTAAGGCTGCACCAAACGGTGCAGCGGTAAAACACCGAGGAGTGGCCTAGAGGGAATACCTGTCAATCGCAGAGGGGTGTGCCACTGTAGGAGGAAGCACATTGGAGCCCAGCAAACCTGGGCTGTACAATGCACATCACAGCATCAGGACCAGCGTGTGAGGAAATAGATGCGCTGAGAGTATACAATGCGCGCACAGATGCATGTGCACGAGGATGACTACGTTCCCCAAACCAGTCATATGACGGCCCGTCAACAACCATGGATACAGGAAGGTGATGCGGAGAATATGAGGAAATGCGGAAGCAGTGTAATTGGAGTCGTAATGAGCAATTAACACCAATCAACCGACGAAGGGCAATCGGCGGCAGCTGACAACTCTGCATGCAGAAACCTGCAAAACGGGAAAGGGGAGGAATATGAATGCAAAGAAAGTAGTGGATGTTGCAGAAATGCAAAGAGCGAAGAACCGATACAGCACAGCCAAGGAGAGAGTTAGCATAACGGCGGCGGCAGACAAAATGCATGACATGTCATGTGCCTGCAGGATGCACTCCCGTAAATAGTAGGTGCAACGTGCAGAAGCAGTAAAGTAAGGTGTAAAGCTGAACCAATGCAGGCAAGTGTAATGTAACACCAAAGGCAACAGCGTTGCAGTGCCAACGGTAAAACACGGAAGATAACCCACAGATACGGCAGCAGAGACACACCCAATGACATCACCGGGTGTACAGCACAACACTATAAAGTGGGAATGCACACAACACACAGCGAATTCCCAAACGCTGCGCCTTACGGTGTAAACACACGGGGAACTTTTAAAATGTATATCTTGGGTGCTGCCGTGGCCGTGATGCATCGGCATGTGTTAGAGACAGACGGAGTTGCGGAGGAGGGTGCCGACAACTACCGGAGGCCTCAGAGGAGAAGGAGAGTGTTCAGACCAAGGGTGACCTACCAGGGGCTGCAAGACCTGGAGATAGTAGAGCGTTACAGGGTGGACAGGGACACATTACAGCAAATAGTGGAGCTATGCCGGCCAAGCCTGAGAACAAGAGACAACAGAGGGGAGCCCATCCCAGTGGACACAAAGGTATGTGTAAGCTTGCGAATACTGGCAACAGGTACCTTTCAAAGGCCAACCGGGGATATAATGGGCATCTCACAGGCATCAGCATCCAGGGTACTACACCAGTTTCTGGATGCCATGTTACGACATGCCCATGAGTATATATACTTCCCCAGATCTCAGGAGGAGTTGGCTAGCAATATGCGCCACTTCCACCGTGTGGCACAATACCCAGAGGTACTGGGTGCGATAGACTGTACGCACATAGAAATCAAGTCACCACCCGGTGAGCAGGGTAGACGCTACATAAACCGCAAGGGATTCCCTCCATCAATTGCCAGGTCGTGCAATGCGCAGGGCATTATCATGGATGTGTGTGCTGGCAGCCCTGGAAGCTACCACGACTCCCATATCTGGCATGCCTCACAGCTGTATCAGGTATTCGCCAGGGGGGACATCACACAAGGTCACCTTGTGGGGGATGCTGGCTACGCATTGGAGCCGTGGATGATCACACCCATCAGAAATGCACACACACATGCAAGAACGCCATAATGAGGCACACGCACAAACCAGAATAATCATAGAGCGTGTGTTTGGGATGTTGAAATCACGGTTCCGGTGCTTGGATACATCTGGTGGAGCCTTGCAGTACTCTCCAGGCACATGTGCCCACATATTCATAGTATGTGCTATGCTACATAATATGATCCTGCGGAAACAGCTGCTGCAGGGACATAATGGTGTAGGGCCACCAAGCCCGCCACAACTGCCAAGGCAAGCACAGGCACAGGGCGTTCAGTGCCATGAACACACTGTGCCAGCCCCAGTAGGCAGACAGAGGCGTACCCAATATGCCTATGCCTTGGCAAAGAGGGAATGTATAGCACATACTCTGACAGCGTAGGCCCCATGGACTGACACCTCCCTACCTGCACACACAGTGAAATGGACGGCACACAAACATGTCTGCCCGTAATGTGTACTGTATGGGGGGTCCCATGTGTGACTCCAACATAGGTAGCACCCAAACACTGCACAACCAACAGCCAGCGGAGCATGGAACGCCAACACCTCAACCGCACGCGGGTCTGACAGCAGACGGCGTAGCCGTATGCTGCCACGTTCGGCGCAAGATGTCTACATATGTACATATGTGCATACACAAATATGGAGATAGATATCATTACACACGTAGAAATATATGTACACATACACAGATATAAAGTACAACAAGTTAAACAGGGAATCACAGGGATGCAAGGTTACAGATGTAGTAAGATGCGAACTCTCAACATAGTAAACATACTGAACGACAACCCGACTATCCAGGAGGGTGGACAGAGCAGGGAACGCCACCCATGGAAAGGTCAACCCACCTAAATGCATATTCGCCATTCGGGATGATCGCCAGGCCACGATACAGTAACAGGACATGTGCGTGTAATATTCTTAGGATATGAGGGCGGAGGTAGACACCGCCACCGGCGATGTGGTCAACGTAGGTACTGTGTGCAACCGTCCCTGCGAAAGCGGCAGTATGTCTATGTGTGAGGTGAGGGTGTCATGTGTTCCGCTGTGCCAGTGTAATGTGTGTGACACTGTAAAATGTGTATGTAGGTGACATGTGACAGGCGGAGTGGAATAACATGTGTAGGCATACAGTATAGGAACCACAGGCATATGTATAGCAGTACCCACAAAGTAGTACTGAGAGCTCCTCACTGGCTAGGCGCGTGGCGATGTAAAACGATGCAAATCGAAAATGTCCCAGAATGTACCACAGGAGTATAGCCAACATGAGATGCAAAGGACGCATGTACAAACCATCACCGTATGTATGGCGCCGACATGTTAATTCCAGTACGATATATCGGCAACGTTATGCAGCAATAGTTATGTACCACGGAAATACGCATGTGCTACCCCGGCACCGATCGTGGACACGTATCGTCCCGTAAACACCGCTGTGTGTTCTACGAGTGTTAAACAAGCAATCGCCACCCGAATAGGTGGCAACCGGTAGCATACAGGCCGTCCCAACTACAGGACCACAATGACCGTAAATATCTGTGACAAAATGCCAAGGGATAGTCGGCACGTATGAACAGCTGCAGATATACTACCGATGTGATGGAGGAATACATGCAGGAAGCACACAAGCAGGCGGTACCGACAGCAGATGACATCAACAAAACCTACACTCCTAGAACAACAGACAGGTAACTTGCAGCTCCCCAGGCAGGGATGGAGCACACACAGAAGCATACCGTGTAAGTACAAATGCAAGGCCCACAACCCGTACCCGTCACCCACAGCCGCCGATATACCCCATCGCACATATCAAAGGGATACAATCCGTAATAGCAGCAAAAACATACAGGCAGTTAATGACAGCGGCATACCCGCAACATCTCGCGTGGGAACCACTATCAGCAGCGGATGCATACCTGCATCCATTGTGTACAGGAATACAAGAGCTATGTTACACATCAGAATGCAAAACGCCATCGACAGACGCCGGCAGGACACGGACACCCACATGTGGAACATAATACCATACCCAACACACACAATCCATGGCTAACACCACAGCGAAATGTACCTGACGCCACACATAGCGGTTGTAGTCACACATAATATAACACAATACATACCATCCCCACGAAGGTAGTGCGGATAACCAACGCCCAGACGATGAATGAACCATGCCCTAGTTCCGACGAGTGCATTTAATGGAGGAGATGCACAGGTGATATGCGCATAAGTACACACTGAGGAACAGCTATTGGTGTGATGAACCCACATGCCGCAGGTGACGACGGATATAAGGAAGACTCCCAGGATAGTCAAACTGTATGTTCATACCGAACAAAGACGTTATTCCTACAAGAGCCGATCACTTGTCAGTAGCGAGACTCAAACGGAATACGGAAAGCAATACAGGAAAGGTATGTAGAACCCACGAGATGTACTTTTTTAGATACTTTTGGAATAAGCGGGGGGGGTAACGTCAGTGAAAGTATGTAAA